>NC_134693.1:34059714-34152214 GCF_050947455.1 Rhinoderma darwinii
TGTACAGAGACAGATATATACACACACGTACTGGAACATATACACTTACAAACACAGAGAGAAATAAACAGAGAAACATACATAAAAGCACAGAGACACATATAGACACTCATAAGCACATTTACAGGCATGACCCACAGAAAGATTTTCCAATAGGCACCTGCCTCCTCCCTTGCTGACAGGCTTCTTGCTGTTGTGGGCAGATCTTTCTGCTCTTTTCTTTTTGTCTCTGCTCCTGTCTCCTCTGTGTGTGTAACCAGGAGTAGAAGATATAGTGCTCGTCAAACGGACGATCCAGCGGTGCCCCCTACATGCTAGGAGGGTGCTGCGCCCTGTGCACTCAAACAGGTCGCACACCCCTAAGGCCGGCCCAGCTGCTATATCACCTAAATCAATGCCATGCTGTATGTCATCAAAGGTCAAAGTAGCTAAATTTTATTCATCCATCAGTGAAAAAGGTGAAACGTTTCAGCTGCTCAATGCAGCCTTTGTCAAGCATTGAGAAGCTGAAACGTTGCACCTTTTTCACTGATGGGTGAGTACAATTTTGCTACTTTTACCTGTGGAGTGCTGCCTCTCTTTCCATTTTGCCTACATTTGGGGATTTACGAGTCGGATCCCTGGAGGCTTGCACCCGAATACCCTGGAGGTTTTCCATTCTACAGTGCTGCCCGCATCTCCTTTGGATAATGCTGTATGTCATGATATAATCACAGTTGTTATTTCTGGCCCCCCTGTTTAGCACTATGGGAGGCTGTTTAGTGAGTACAAAAAGATGCACTAGTATAACTCTATTAGGGTATGACACTTCTATGCTTATTTGAATAGATCTGTCACTTGTTTGCCTCCTTAAAGGAGTTGCCCTGTTTAGAAAACCCATTTTCATCTACTCTATTAGGCTCCTTTCACACAAACAAGTATTTTGTATGTTTTAGACCCTCTCCTAGCTTTGGCTTCCAAATGCTAATGCAAAATTCCGACTAAAATACTGCCGTGTAAAAGTAGCCTTGGAGAATTAATATAGGAGAGTCCTGTGTTCAGGATACTCATCTATTGTTTAGAGCAGTTACATAGATTATCTCTCGCTAGAAGGCCGGTACTGTCCTGCATTACACAGATAACCTATTGATTTGAATGGACACTGTGTGATGCTGAATTTCTCCTATGGTGATGCAGGGAAATAAAGCGCTTACTGCCAGGTTTCCCCACAGATCACAGCAGATCGCTGGGGTCCAGTAGGGGGAAACAGTAATCAGCTTATTGTCAAGGGACCAGGCTAACAAGTAAGAATTGTCCAAAGTGGTGAACCCTTCTAAGTCAATGCTTCCTTTTAAGGTGTAGCCCATTATTCAGAAATAAAATACTACCTGGGTCCCTGCTAGGTTCATATCCAGGTTTCGGAAAAAAAATGTAAGGATCCTTTCTTACCACTAACAATATGATGCCGGGTGATCTCTAGCCAGAATTATCTGTCATTTTGGTCAGTAATATACCAAACCTGACCACCCAGTAATACGATATTTGTTAAAGATTATGCTTTATATTTTACCTAATGTTTGAATCTCCTCCCGCCAACAATTCTTTGGCTTTTCCTGTGCTGCTTTTCGCCTCCTCTATGGAGCAATCATTCTAATTGCTAGCAAAACTCTTCTATATTTTAGCAATGTTTCTAAGTGTTACAATATGTACATTTAGTGGGTAAGCTTTCCTTTCTATCCCCCATGCTTACACTGAAATACTCGTCATATAATGTAATCACATAAAAGAGGCTGCAATGGAGTCTATCGGACATTTATCCTGTTGCTCAGCTTTTCCATTAAGGGGCCGTGTCTCGTCTTTCCTTAACATATTAAAGTATGAACTTGCACTTGAGTATTAGTGAACAGTATAGAACAATTCCCTATTATACAGCTGATGATGAAAACTGTTCTCCCTTGTAAAAGAACACAATTTACCATGCCTCATGCTAATGACATCACCTTGTATTTCACAGCTTACTTTCTATATAATGATATATTATATATTGTATTATTTATATGCAATGTAATTGTAATTAAGGTTTTGTTTCCCTTCTAACCCCATTTTTTCTTCTAATCCATTAACAGGCATTGGCTGGTTGTGGCGTTGATCAACTTCTTTGCACAAGCAAAACATTTGTAAGTTAAACCTAATAACAGTGTAAGCCTAAATATGAACAATTAAGCAGATGATGTGCTTTCCATATTATGTCATATACTGTAGTTAAGTACCGTAGATTCAAATGAAGAATCAAGTCCAGTCCTTGTTTTTGTCCGGAAAAAAGACAGGCAGGCAGTTTTATGTGTGGACCAAAACACAAGGACGCGTTTTACCACGAGTGGCCGCGGTTTTGTGATCCGATCTTTGGCCAGACGGCTTGTATAGGTTAAACACATTGAACAAATGTGTTTCCACTTTACAAACTGCATAGACAAAAACTGCATCACACATCCAGGGTATTTTGTGGTAAAACATGTGCGGTTTTGATGTGCGGTGATTGACCGCATGGCACAGTACCTGCCTATGTGAATACACCCTAGAAAGAAAAAACTGGCTGGACAGCATTGGCCAATTAAGAATCAATAGAATCATTAGGAAGGGATTAACACTTTCCTACCACACTAATAATAGTATATTCTAGATATTGGGTTGTTCCTGGAAACTGCTATACTATTACAGAGGAATTCCAATGCATTATGCAATGAAAATATAAATGATGAGTTAGAGTTCCTTAGTGGGAAAAGGTTAAAAAAAAAAAAACAAAAAAAAACATTTGATAACTTTTAAAGGAAAAAACACAAGCAAAAAATTATGTATAAATCCCACTTTTTTCATAAAAACAGTTTTTTTTAAATAAAAGTAATTAAACAGAAAATAAAAACATACAAATAATTTCATCATAACTGTAACAATCAATAGAATGCAATTAGTTTGTTATTTTGAACTTATAGTGAACAGCATAACAAAAAAAATGCCTTTCCTTTTTTTTAAACATATTTTCCCCCACGTGAATTATAGGTATATAGACCCCATTTTGGTACTATTAACTTGTCCTGCAAAAAACAAGCCATCAGTCACCTATGCCAATGCCAACATTGGCCGTGTTCTTACATGTTACTAATATCCTAAAGCACATTAGATCAATTATTTAAGTTTTAGTTTTTTTTATATTCTGTTATTAAAACTCTGGATAATAATAGTTGTAAGGAATGCACCCATTCTTATATTAAAGTACATTCAATAGAGACATCTCATAAGACAGTATTGGTGAAAGTCTGGGCTCTGAGCATCTTATTATTCACTAGAACGAAGGGGCTGTGGTCCATTTGGCCCTCAATGTTAGTTAAATACTAATAAATGCTAATATTAAGATATTTGATCTGATTTTGTGTTTAAACAATTGCCAAAAATACTGCTGAAAAATCATTAAAGGGGTATTCCCTGAATCAAAATCATCACCTAACCACAGAATAGAGGATCATTTTTGATCGCTTAAGGCACGACCGCAGGGACCACCATCATTTGTGAGAACAGGGCTCCGGAACCCCCAGATCCACCTCACTGCACCCTCCGCAATGAGGAGGAGCTTCAATGGAGCGACAGTTGGACATGCGCCCGCCGCACTATTCAATGTCTTTGAAAATGACGGAAACAGCTTAGCTCTGTTTCCGTCATTCCAGCAGACTTTAAATGGAGCAGCAGCGGGTTCCCCCAGCGATCAGAAAATTATCACCAATCCTGTGCATAGGTGATCACTTTTGATTTTGATGCAACCACTTTAACAACACCAAGCTTAAAAAAAAAATCATTACAGACGTTATACAGAATCAACAGCCCATACTTTATGTTAGTATGTATCTCTGTGTTCCAATAAGGCTTTTTTGAGTAGGTTAAAATACATTAGTTTGTTTCAATATTTAGTTTAACTCATATTTTACTGTTTTGTGGTTTCTACTATGCACAAAGCAGTAGCAACAGCATGGAGATTATACAGCAGTAATGAGCAATGGAGCTGAAAATCCAGCACTTGGACGACATATAACACTTACCAGGAAGCTGCAGCGTCTACCTGTGTCTTTTTCACTCTGCTCCTACTTCCACTGACCTCTCCATGGACTTTCAGAGGCAGCGTGTCTGTGTCTCTTTCTTTCTTTGCTCCCTCCTCCTACTCCCCCTCTCCAAACACTTCTGTAGGCAGGCTGTGAAGAAACACTCCTCCCCACTTCCTGTAGTCTGTCTCCTCTGCACTGTAATAGGGACAGATTTTGCTTGTTTTTAGGGGTGGACAGCAGATTACAGGAAGGGAAACACCTAGTGGCAGTAACTTCATTCAGAATTTGCATGGATAAAACAACTAAATATTTGGACGGTACTGTTAGTAAATTACAAAGTTGATATATCAGGTATACTATTAGATTAGCATAATTTGTTTGAAAATCTAGTGTCCATTCAAGAGTAAACTATGTAAATGTGTAAATCTACAGATCAGAACATTTGTTTGTCGCAAATTGCCCTGTGTAACATCTTTTACATTTGCATTTTACTACAGGAAGAACTTTCAATAGATATTGGAGAGCTTTCAGCACACTTAGTATACGGTGTGGATAAGATTTTAGTAAGTTTTCTAGTTGTTTTTTTTAATCTCATTCTATTAGTGGGTCATTATTGAAAAATTCATATATTGAAATAGCATATGTATGAAAAGAAAATCGTGAAACTGGTTACATTTAACGTTTTTTAATTATTACAGCAAACAATAACATCTGAAACGTCTGACAAGTAAAATAATATTCATTGAGACATTTTGACAGCGAAGAAATAAAACTAAGACTTGTTATGTAAACCTAGATGTACATAAGATAGCTGCCAAACAGTTATTCTTGGATAACAGGATCAGCCAAACACACATTTACAGTATCCTGTCATAGTCCAAGATCGAGAAAGGCTGCCAGAAAAAGTTATCTCTAACACAACCCCTTGATGGATTAATATGACCTTTGACCCTAAGCTGTACATAAGCTGTGGGCCTCCTCCCCATACCCCACATTAGATCAATGTCGGCCGAACCTCTGATTTCGTCAATACCGACCGACCATCTAACGTGTACTCTGGCAGATGGTGACAGAATAAAGGTTCGGGCATGTTTGATTTAAACATTCACAATCCTTTTGTTCTCAGAGAAGATATGTTTTGCCCCTCCAATAAATATATATTAAAAAAATAACATTTGTAAAACATGACAGGTTAGATACAGCACAATGTCCCTGGATATACTTTATAATGAATATAAGCACTGTGGGGCCTACACATAATTTGCTTCTTCAAAAGCATTAATCTATGTATGATAATATATCTCGAAAAAATAGTCATAGAGTTATCAAAAAATACCACTGTAAAAGTAACAAATATCATTATACTGTTACTGAATAAAACATACTATACAAAGATCAATATTACCAGTATACAGTGATCATTTAGAGGTTAATACCAGTTATACACAGGCGTTCTGCAGACCATATAAGTTATTACAGCACAGTTCCATCCAGTGTCTCACAGGTGACATCTTCTATGGTTGTAGTCGTTCACGGTCCCTTTTCTTCATCTGGCTCAGACCGCCATGATGACTTCTTCCATCCACGACTTTCCTATGCAGAATTTAATACACAGACATCTTTGGCTTCTTGATTTTCCAGCATTCTACCCATCTATTCTCCACCTCTATACAAACTTCCCATCCATAGTGCCACAGACGGTAATAAAGCTACCCTGGGTGCCCCACACAGTAAAAGTACCCCCTTCTATGCCCCCTATTGTTCCCACACAGTAAGTGCCGCTCTTAGGCCCCTATCACTAATAATGCACCCACATTAATATTTACCCCTTTTATGCCCACTCAGTAATAATGCCCCCACAGTTATAATGCCTCCTTTAAGTCCCTTAAGTAATTGCACCCTTTTATGCACCCACTCAGAAAAAATGCCCCTTTATGTTCCCACAGTAATTGCACCTGCTTTTATGCCATTGTAGTAAGAATGCCCCATATTTAATGCGCCCATAGTAAGGCTGCCCCCTTTCTGCCCCACAGTAAGAATGCCCCCATTTTTATGCACCCACAGTAAAACATTTATAGTGCCCCATTTGCGCCTCTAAAAAAACCCAAACATTCTGCTTACCTAATAGTAGAGAACCATGGTGGGTAATTCTAACTTCTTGCTTTGAGTTCAGCGGCGAGGGCGGAGTGAAGAGTGCCAGGCCGCAGACGTCAAGGTGTGCTCCTGGTTTCTCGTAGGCCACAGGCCTAATCAAGACTGTGGCTTATGAAAGCTAATGGCGGGGCAAAGAACAAATGGCTCCCTGCGCCACCATTTTTGGCGTATTTCAGCGGAGGATGGGGTCCCAGATCCTAAAGCCCCATCAACATCTTGGATAATCCGCCACTGACACAACTTAAGTAACAAAGGATAAGTATGCTGAAACCCCACATGTGCGATCTTTGTTTACATGAACAGACGACATCATGGAACAGCCAGTCTGCCACAAAACATATTAGATTGTTGGTAGATTTCACTGATATCAGAGCGATTTTCCATGACAAATAAAAAATACAGCGTCCAATCAGGTCACCTGCTTTAATTTACCAACTTTCCTTAAGGTTCCCGTACATCTACCTATAGTTCTTAACAATACTACCAGAAAAATAATATTGTTACTGATTGTTAACATTATGTCTATGTAAATTTTCCCCATCGGTCATAATATGGGGATTGCATTACATTTTTCTTGCTTGTTACTAACTACAATTATAGCGGTCCATTGGCTATCATACAAAAATATGTACAATCTTTGTAAAAATAGGCATTATGTCGCTCATGGAAAATTACTCCGATGGTTGTGGAGTTCTTGAAATGTATGTTGCATTAACAATTGACATCTAAATGTTAAAAAAATAATAAAACTAAACGCTGCTCCTATCAAGGCAAATTGTCCCCTTTTAGGCCAGCCTTAGACTAATGACAACGTTATTTGTGCTATCAAATTTTCTAAACTTAAAAAAAACGACAACCAACCATCTTGTCTTTTCTTTTCTCCAGAATGTACTAGGAATAAGTGAAGGTTTGACACAGATATTATGCGATGTGGTAAGGACACAATTATACATTGGGCTTTGTGTTTTTCTGATATCTAGGTGTTCTTTTACTGTGGAGAAATAGGTTGAGTTTATATTGCTTTTGTAAAGACTTCTTGTTTAGCCATAGAGGCCTCCATCAGATCTACTGAAAGGATAAACTGTAATACAAAAAAGAAAATACAAAATACAAAAAGATTTCTGTTGTACAATTCTGCATCCTATCAAGGAAGGAGTTTGTGACCATGAAAAATATTATCAAGAATGTGTAGTTGTGTTTTTCTATTTACTTTATTATTTTTTCAACAATCTAAAAGAATAAATGATATAACACAAGACAGTGAGGGACTGCTATTGAATAACATTTTCTTATCTCTCTCTGATAATATACTGTGTGATCATGTATTATTAATAATAGTGGAAGATCTAAATAAGAATACATATGTAGAACGCATGATTACTGTTAAAAATATTATACATTTATATTTTGTTCTTTTACAGGCAGGAGATGCTTTGGCATCAGAATGTTTGAAACATATACTCCAGGTATCAGCATTGTACACCTATATATTAGTAGATACAGAAATGTTACTTGCATTTTGCATTATATCTAAATTAAAGGATAATTCTAAATGGACACTACAAAATTTGTATCTATATCGTGTTTAATATAAATTAACATTTCTGGCTTAAGCTAAGACTCTTTTAAATTTTTTGTGGCAAAATCATAATTCAATTTCCCACAATAATGTAAGTTGCAAAGAGTTACAAGTGCAGCAAAGTCAATCTGTGCTGATCCAGAGACATAAAACATTCCCCCCTGAGGCAGATGCCAATTCCTTCATAATAGGGCTACATTTCTCCTACATATCAAATTAGAATAAATCAATGAAATTCTTAAATGTCTGTAAACTGAATGCATGTGTTTGCAATAATGAATTACCCTTTTACACAAAAATACTGTTTAAAACTGAAGTTTAATATTCTGTATGTCCTCTAATTATATTTCAAACTGAAAATGCAAATGATTAATTTCATTATTATTATTTTAATTTTTGCTTTCTTTATTTAAGAATCTAACCCCAGATTTGATTGAGAAGGTTAATGCCCTAGTCTGTGAGGTAAATATGTAAATGGTGAATAAAAAATGATTAAAAGAAACAGCTTTAATGGCGTAATTTATATATATATATATATATATATATATATATATATATATATATATCCTCTTAGAATCAGGTGGGATCAATATGGTACATGTAAAAATCTATAATTTCTCTTATTTCATAGTAAATGGAGGATCTGAGCTCAGTTGCGCTGCTCTAACATTGAATGCACTAAGACAAATCAAACAGTTGAATACCCAATTATAAGTTATAATGATAAATGGTAGAAATAAGGGAGTAATGTTACTGATCTGCTGGCGCTGAAACCAAAGAGGAAAGATTCCTCAGTGGACTGTACACTTTTCTGCATTTCGGTGAAACATGTCCCAGTAACAATACATGCCTCTATAGTAAAACTAGAAGGGAATTAAATTGAGTCTGACACCAGTTTTCTTCTGCTCAATCTGAGGGCAGCATAAAGTAGTGACAGAGACCCTGATTCCAGCGCTGGGTCACTTACTTGACAATAATCTGTAGTTTTTATAAAATCACTTCTTATCTCTTCCAGTCCTTATCCATGAACTGTGGCTAGCCCCGCCCACAACATGTTGATTGGCAGCTTTTCTCCATATGAACAGTATGGGAGCGAGATGTAAATCTGCTGCAGGTGGGCGGGGCTAGCCACAGTTCATGGATAAGGACTGCAGGAGATAAATAGTGACATTATAAAAATACAGATTATTGTCAAGTCAGTGACCCTGGGCTGGAATCAGGGTCTCTGTCACTGCTTTACTCGGCCTTTAGAAAGAGCAGCATAAACCCGGTGACATTACCTTTCATACTTTGAGGTGTTATTAGCTAACAGAACTCACTGTAAATTTCCTTGTAACTTTTTGTTTATCATTTCTAGAAAAATAGAGATGCGTTATCTTCCCATGACCTCATTGTGCTCCTGGTAAGTTTAAAGATAATTCATGTTTAATAAGTAGCCTTCTTCTTTCAGAGTTACAAAATGTGATTATTTCATAACTGATTATTCAGTGATAAGGTAACATGTGAACGAGCAGTTACTTAAGCTGAGAAGATAGGTGTTGTATTATTACAAGACTAAACCCTGTAGATCATCACAACCCTTATCCAGTGTATTACTACAGGAGAATATACCTTTAAGCTGAGTTCACACTGAGTTTTTTGCAGGAGGAAAATTCTGCCTCAAAATTCCGTTTGGGATTTTGAGGCAGATTTTGACCTACATGCACGCCGTTTGCCGTGATTTTTGCTGCGTTTTTCGCTCGCGCCAATGGAGTGGTACGTGCAAAAAAACTCAGCGAAATATGCTTCCTCTGCGTCCCATTGAACGCCCGAATTTAGGGCATGACGCTTCTCTTTACCGCGAGATAGTTTTTCCGCTCGCGGTAAAAAACGCCTCTGCCTATCATTGAAATCAATGGGAGCCATTTTCGGGCATTTTTTTGCGTGGTTTCCGACACGGTTTCCCACTTGTCCACTTGCTGTTTCTGATTGTGAGCGATATGGAAAAAAAAAAGATCAATGGTATAAACAGAAATCATAGGGCCCCTTAGCAGAACGTAGTATGGGCCCAATCTCCCATTAAGAGCTCCGACAAATTTATTTGTACGTTTATAACCACCGTAACTTTCGACCATATCTTTATAGGGGGAGCTCTGTTAATGCTGATGCACCATGAGAGCGGTGTGCCAGTATCTGTCCCCTGTGCCGCGTGTAACTGATTTATGAACAGGGTACATGACTTATTGTGGAAACTGGCTTAGGCCAAAAACACTAGGTCAGATATTTTTTAACACTTTTCTAATTAGAAAAGTTGAGGATTTAAAAAAAGACAAAAAACAAGACAAGCTCCTAATGACTCACCAACTATATCCAACTCATACATCGGAAAAAGTTCAACAGGTGCTACAAAAATATGGCGCTCAGTCTACATAATTATATAAATCTTCCGTATACTCCATCTGACACATAATGTAATATAACTGGCTGCCTTTTTTATGAAGAAGGTACAATGCACACCAATGGGAGTTATTTTCAAGGTAGATATTTATTATTATTTTGCCAGTATCAGTGCAACGTTTTGGTCATATCCTTGACCTTCCTCAGGCACTGTAGTATGCTGGTTCCTGCGAAATAGCGCTTGCGTAGACGCGGCTGGCTTAAATAAGAGGCGCTGCCTGCAACCACCACTAGGGGGAGCTCAGTGCCTTTATACAGTTACTATTGAACTCAATGAAAGCATTTCTTTGTACTGAGCTCCCCCTAGTGGTGGCTGCAGGAAAATGCTATGGCTCTATGTCGGGAAGACGTTCAGATGGGCCCCATAGTTGTGGCATAATTTGCCTCTATAGTGAGTACTACACTGAAACAGATCACATAACAGATTGTTACAGCTGCAGATGGATTGATCAGTCAATACAAAATGGACTAGAAACAGATAAAATGTACTTACTTTATCACTATCTTCTGGAAAAGTTACTGCATATAAAAAAAAGTTATGAATCATAACAAATGTAAGCGGCACATATCCTAAATAAAATACAAGGGTAAATATTACTGGCTATTCACCAACCACCAATGGTTTCCATCGTTTGAAATATTCAGCAGTGCATCATGTTGCTGTTTTTTTTTTTTTTACAATAAAATAGCTACTACTACTAATGCATGAATAGTGCGAAATATATACAAAAGTGTTATACATATATATATATTTTATTTCATATTAGAAAGCAGCTGGTTGTTTCGGAGATGATCTTCTTCACACTGATGATGCCTTGGTAAGAAAACATGCCTTCACTTTAATCTTAAAATGTCTCCAAGTAATGTTTTATACACTATATCAAGATTTTAGGATAACTAAATACAATTCATTTAGACTTTTTTTTTATGCTTTTGGCCGTGTTCAGACAATTAGATTGCTAATTTTTAGTGTGGATTCCACGCCAAGAAACTGCAGAAAAGTACAGTACAACGCTTGTCACTGACCATGGACACGCAAGAGGTGCATTGACTTCAATGAGCTTGGAGCGCAATTGCGTTCCGTAAAATGGCATTTCCTATTTTTTTTTGCGGTTCAGGCTCCGAGCAATACATGGACTATGAAAACCACAGTCGTGTGCATTGGCTCATAGGATAGAATGTGTTCTTTACTATCCATAATTGCTACTCCGCAATTGCGGATGGAAAATGGTGGCAAATGCATGGTCATTTGCATGAGGCCTGTTCATGAATTTAGATGTGATCGATAATAGCTGGATCCTGCAAGATACAGTTTCTGTGTATCCAGGATACATAGAAGCTGTTTATCAAAAAGTAATTTTTTATTTTTTTTAATAAAACCCAATTTAAAAGTTGTTAAAAACAAAATATTAATTTATTTTAAAAAAAGTGCCTTTAAAGTTTTACATAGCCTTTAACATAAAATTTTGATTTAAAAAATAAGTCTTTTTCTGAGAATACATTCTCTTTATTTCTGTCAATTTAAGCTATAATTTGAATCATTTCATAAGTCCAGGAATACTATTAATAGCTGTTCTTAAGTAATTTGCATTGTTTTTAGCCTAAAAAAATCTACACATTTCTCATCTTTTTGATTTTTGCTTCCTTGTGTCACCCTTGGTGTTGCCGTTAATCTGTGCTGCTGGGGTTGGGGCCCTGAGCAGAATCAGTCTCTTTCCCCCTCTGGCAGGTGACAATATAACCTCTTCTTACTTTCCCTGCAGATTGGTAACATGGGATGTAGAGTAGTGAAGATATACTGTATGACATCCACTCCCTTAGAAACCAATGAAAATATAATAAAATAAAGGGGGAAAAAAGGCATGTGCATGGTTTATATCAGCTGTCATGATGATATACTGCCATTTTAGGGTTAGTACAGTTAGATTAATTTTTAGACATTTTTGTGGGGTTTAGGATATAAAAAAACAAATCCACCACTGTTTTTTTTAATTATTCCATGTACTGTGCAGTATAAATAATATGTTAACTTTATTATATAAGTCGTCACAAGTCTGGCAGTACAATAGGTTTGTTTTGTTTTTTCACTTTTCTAAAAATATATATATTTTTATAAAATAAGGGTTTATGTTTTGGGGGTTAAATATATATATAGCTTATGGAATAAAGTTCACCACTTGATTTTTTTCCCCTTGAGATCCTGGAGTGTTGCCTATTTATTTATATTCTATTACGAAGGATATAGCCTTTATCCGAAGGCTGGCACCCACATTTATTCTTTTTACATGGTGCTGCTCTTGATATTATTTTTTTTGTATATATATATATATATATATATATATATATATTTTATTTTATTTTTTTTAATTATTATTTTTTAATTAACCTTAATTTAATTCTTAATCCCTCTAGGGGACTTGAAATTGCGATCAGTTCATCCCTTAGTATTTTGTACATAGAACTCTTAGTATTCCATAGCATTATTCTCTGTTAGTGTATCGCTGACAGGCAGCCTATTAGGCCATGCCTCTGGCAGATCTGGGGGCTTTTGTTAGCCCGCTTCATCTGTAAAGCTTTTTAGATGCCATGGTTGCTTTTGACTGCAGTTTCTAAGGGGTCAAACAGCCGACATAATACGTTTCTCAGATACCGGCCATTATAACGGGAGCATAGCTGTCAGGCTCCTGCTATTGGTTGCGTGAGTACAGCTTCTGTGCCTGTGTGATCCCCTGATATACATGTATGTCATTGAGCGCTTAGAGGTTAAAAATATCCTACTATTTGTGTCTATAGCTGCTATGATTTAGCTATCGGTGTGTCCATGACAGACAATAAATAAACCCCGTACCCTAATCCTGCCGTCATACTCCCTTCTATTTGCCCTCTGCTTCCTGTTAATCTACCAAATGCGATGTATGTTAGAAAGACATAGGGGAAAGATAGAAGCCATTCAACTAACATGACACGTGTTACAGGAAAATCTACTTGAAGATACTGCCACAGATCTTAGGGATTTACTGGATCATGTCCTTGACGCGCTGCAGGTAAATATTTCTCACATTTTTCTACGTGCAAAGATCTTCAGAATAAACTTGTATTTGTTTTTCTGTTTGTTAATTACCTATTTTTCTTCTTATGGGTAAAATGATTTGTATAATTTGGTGGGAAGAGGCGGTATGTCCTATTTTCCGCTGTTTTCCTTGTGTAGCATTTAGAGGCGTGAAGGAGGGTGCAGGTCATTTGGTTTTTGGAGTGGGGTAAGGGAAAATTTGCAGCATAGGAAAAAAGAAATACATTTACTAAAACATAACTTTTAATAAGGTATAAAACAAAAATATTTAATTTACCATTAGCAATTCTGAAGTGTATTGCATCTAAATTGATGTCACTGAGAGAAATGAGCGCGTTCTTTAATGATGTAAAGAGGAAAGTGGTTTAGTACCGTCAAACTTTACATTATATTCTAAAGTGATAATGGAAAAATATTACATTATCAGTCGCTTATAAAGACATCTGAGCAGGGGTGTTTACACAGGTCCTTAGAAGTAGGCCAATAATGCATGGGGGACATATCCGCTGTTCGTATTTCACCCTGCAGTGGATCTACAAATGTCTGTGTGTGGCAGTGTAGTGGATGGGGCTTCTATAGTGTTAAGCAGCATTGGGAGGTAGGAAGATTACCTGGTGGTAAGTGAGGGGCGGGAAGCGACTGACAGGAGTTGGGCTTCCTAGTTCACATATTGGCCCTTTTTCTTGTCCACCATTGATTCCTAGAACAGACAGATACAGATACTGACCACGAATGGAGTAGTAGTAAAAGAGAAAGCGCTTAGAGGTTTCCGCCACTCTCATGAATGACCAGTTCTCCACAGATGATCAGAACTGAGAGGGTCCTGGCAGTCAGATCTCAACCAATGTGTCTTATCAAGTCTTTATTTAACCTTTCCATTTAACTACTTACCGGAGGAACATATTCATTTTCAGCCAACATCAAGAGGTTTCTCCTCACTCATGCAGCTGGGATACTTCTGTGTTCAATAACTTGTTCAGAATTATTTGGTAGAGTAATTAGATTTAACATTATTGTTAACTGTGCATACATTAAAACAATAAAAAGAATTATTTCTCTACATATTCTTTATTGAATAATAAACTGTACTAAACAAGATACCATGTAACCATATGATTTAATTACAGAATCTTATTGCAAATTCATCACTTTTGACTAAACTTGGATGTGATTTGGTAAGTGTTAAGATATAGAGTTTGCCACCATTTCAAAGCTATTTTCTGCTAGATTTATTTATTTGTTATCCCTTACCATCACTTTAACTGACCCATTGAAGATAAGGCCCTGTTCACATCTGCGTCGGGCCATTCCATTGTTCTACTCCATCAGAGGAGCAAAACAAGGGAATACCATTGCAGTTCCGTTGCACCCTGGTCACAACCGGTGCCGACGTAACCAATTGGCTTTAATGGGTTCCATTGACTTTTCGCCGGGGTGGAAGGGGTTTTACCGGAAACAATAGCGCAGCATGCTACGCTATTGTTTCTAGCACTCTCTGCTGGATCTGTGATGAAGGCCCCTAACGGAGCCTCCAACGCAGATGTGAACAGGCCCTTACATGATATTGCGTATAGTATACACAACAGGGGGAAGTAGAGTATGTTAAATATGAAAAATACTTAAAGATGTAGTGTAACAAATGGTGTGATGAAGCATTGTTATTGTATCCTATATGTAATTCATCTTTAAATGGAGCAGTAGCAGCATTATCAGTAAATGGAGTGAGTGAATGTATCACAATCTTGTGCAACTTCCTTATGAATAAATTGACAACTGAGTAATACGAGTTAGGGGATGTGTCCCTACACAGACTGGCACCATCCAGTCAGCGCTGACAGTGTGGGACTGTGTAGGAATACATCCCTTTCACAAGTTCAATGGTAACACCTAATTGTAAATGTATTCATAAATCTTTAGAAGGAATAACAGATGAAGAATACAATGCAGAGTTCTAAGAAAAGATTCTCTGGAACTGTTTTTTCATGGGGAATACAAATATTTACCAAAAAAGCCAATAATTTAAATGCATAATGTAAAAAGTTCCGCTGTGTGAAATGACTAGTATTAACTATTTTATTATCTTTGATTTGTTTTAAACAAACATTTAGTCCAGGCAGTTTTTCATGTCAACAATTTGTCTTATTTTAATTCAGATCAGTATTCTTAAAGGAAAAGTTCCTGTCATTAATCTTGGTGGTGCCCTGGGCTAACTCAAGAACTAATCCTAGCTATCAAAGAAACATGGTAAATTGTGATAAAACATGTGATTTAACATTAAAATAATCCCCAATCTGTCAGAAGAAACTTTTTACCTCATTGATTGTAGTTTCCTACACCATAACTCACATTTATTAGAAGGTAGCATTATTATACAGTACAGTAGTAGTAAATCTTTTGGCAGTGTCTTCCATAATACTTTATATACATAATACATAATACTTTTAATATAAAGCTCAAACTATTCTGATTTGTACTTACTTAGAGCATATTCACAGATTTGTTGCAGAAATGTATCGGGCTGTCCCATTTTCCAACCTGCATTAGCAAAATGAAAGTAGTAATTATGTTATTCACAATGAACAGCACAATTGTTGTATCTCTTCCAATATGTTCAACTATGAATAATGAAAGGAAAAAAAAAAGGGAAACATGCTTGCAGTGTTTGTCAATCTGCAGAATTTTTCACAGCTTCTAAACGAAAAAAAACTTTAGTCGGTTAAATCTTGCAGATAACACAGATGTTAAATTGCCTATACGCATTAGGTAAATGTGAGCCAAAACTGCCGATTTCGGCAAGATCGGCCGCTTATCCAATGTGTACAGAGGTCATCAGACTTTCCCTCAATTGCAGATTTCGAGGGAGAGAAAGACCATAAATGTTGTATTTCAACATGCCCGATCCTTTGTTCCCACAGGAAATAAGCCACAACCAGAGTTGACTGGCCCTGGCTTATTCTCTTCTCCCCATTGAAAACACACGCACACTCAGTTGACTGTTCATGTGTATTTGTTGTGTTCATTGAAGGTCGCTCCTGTCATATACATAGAAATATTATAGGTTTTTCCCCCACTTACTCCTTATTTTAATTTTCAAGACATACCAGGCAATGTTATTATAAGGAGTAAAGAAAATAAAATAATGGAACTTCTCTTTCTTAATAGTTTATACGGTACTTCAAGCATGTGTGTATTATGTCAAATCTACATATTTAATTTATACTTTACTTATCTATTTTTTCTAGGGGCATTCAACACAAGTAGTAGAATAGAAGAAAGCATGAAATAAAAAAATAAAAAAATACAATAACTTTTTGATTTTCTTGATGATCAACAAAACTGTTTCTAATAACTGTTATGTTTAAAAAAATCAATAAATCATTTTGAAATCTAGTAATACATGTGTTGTTTTATAAATCTGTACTGACAGTCTCGGACTGAGGTTCCTTGGTGCCACGAGAGGAATGATTCTGATAATCCACCCTCAATCTATGCAGAACATGTATATAGCCTCTTGTATTTGCATTGTAATCGTTATTGTTTTCATTTTACACAGAGAATAAATCCTACGTAAGGTTAAATAAGTTACTTTGAAATCAGGGGTAGGCAACCTTAGCGAGGTGGGGATATATTGTTGAAATTTGGGATGGTCTTGAGATTTACTTAGTACTGAGTTATGACCGGACCATAAGAGGAATGGTGTGAAAGTAATCAGGGACGTTGTTAGAGTCTTAAAAGTCACTGTCCCTGGATGATCAGACAGTCACAGGCAAAATAAGCAACGATTACATTCAGTGACTCACAGATGTCTTTTATTGATTGTAGATGTTCTCTTCCCTCATCTTCTACATTTGGCCAAGACCGCCATGACCGCTTCTTCCTGCCAGACTTGTCTACGCCAAGTTTGCTGTCCAGACTTCTTAGGTTTTGCCCTCTTCAATCATCTTTCACACCTTCTCAAAGCAAACTCCTCATCTTGGTGCTCTAACAGTGTCATCCTACTGTTACCTGTAAAACTGTGCCTGGCATGCTGCCCAGAGCCCCCAAATGCAGTACCGCAGAGAAAAGTGACATAACTCTAGTCCCCTCAAAAATAATACTGCCATACAGATAGTCCCCAAAAATAATACTGCCACATACATAGTGGTCCCCAAAATATCTGTGAACAGATAGGGCCCCTGACAGTAGTTACTACAACAAATGGCACCTCAGAAAATAATTGTGTACAGATAGTGTACGACAGTATTAGTGCTTCCAACAATAATCCTGCTAAGTTGATAGTGCCCCAACAGTAATATTGCCACACAGTGCCAACCAAAAATTATTGTGCTCAGCAGATATTGCACCAATCAGAAGGCCCCGTAGTGCCTAGAAGTTTTTCCCCAGCAGTAAATACCCACATAGTGTCCAACAAACTAATTGTGCCAACCAGAGTGCCCCCATAGTTCCAAGCAGAGTGCCTCAGCAGTGAGATTGCCAATATTGTCCGCCAAAATAACTGTGCCAAGTAGCCAACTATAGTGCTTCCATAGTGCCCTCAACATTAATAGTGCCCACATGTGTTTCGCAAAGTGCCCCAAGAACAGGGCCTAACCCTGCGCAGAAAAATAAGTAAAAACAAAAAATACTCACCTAACACAGTTCCCATGTCGTACATAGTGGTACAAGATAAAGGCCTCTCCCGATCTGTAGCCTGAGCAGTCTGGGGGACCACCCCCAGGCACACAAGGTCTGCCGCAATTTTAGTTGTGTCTGGGAAGAAAATAACGTATATAGCGCCACATGGTGCAAGATAAACCTGATAGGTAGGTTAATTACTAGTGGTGGTAAGTTATAGCACTCACCTAAAGAAGTTTGTACTGGCAGGTACAACCTAGGGATGTAGGCAGTAGTAAAAATAGGTTGCAGCTTTCAATATCCAGAAACCGGCATCAATTGTATTGTGCCGCGAAAAAAGCCATTTAAAAGAGTATATCTTTTTTAGAAAAAAATATATATTAAAAATGGATATAGGAAAGTGCTACACAAAGGAGTAATAATAGGTGTATTTATTTTGCAAAGAAGGGCAACGCGTTTCAATGCAGAACCTGCGTCTTCATCAGGCCAAAAATATTTGCTTGACAAAAAAATATATAGGCTTGACAAAGATCCCATAGAGACGGATCGAAACGTTGCCTGCCTGGGGTGAATAAACACACCACTTTTTGTGCTGCCTCTTAATTTTTTGGGGGATTTCACTAACAAGGGTTCCTAGCCTCAACCTAGGAGGCCTGCACCCACTGCTGTCGCTGTGCTGCTTTATTCTTTTTCTCATTATATATATATATATATATATTCGTCCAATAAGAGACAGCACTCCAATTTGTGATAGATATATATATCTATCTATATATATATATAGATATATCTATCTATATATATATAGATATAGATATATCTATCTATCTATCTATCTATTTATATATATATATATATATGTATATATATATGTATATATATATATATATATATATATATATATAGATATAGATATATATATACATATATATATATATATATATATATATATATATATATATATATATATATATATATATATATATATATATATATATATATAAAAAGGTTACCATAGCCTTTAGAAAACTTCTCACTCTGGTGTAGTGTAGGAAGTGTGGGGATGGTTGTCCATACTTACTTTGCATATCAGTAAAATGCATAAGATTTCTCCTATTGTCTATCATATCTTTTGGTGTCCATATACCACTATTATCAGGTTTCTTGCATTTTTATATATTTTATTAGATTCAGAACTGGTTAGGCATAGATCTTTATATTTGTTTAAATGAACCCCTTCCCACCGCGGCCATTTTTCATATTTTCACTTTTGTTTTTTCCTCCCCACCTTCCAAAACCCATAACTTTTTTATTTTTTCGTCGATATACCCATATGAGGGCTTGTTTTTTGCAGGATGAGTAGTACATTTTTACGGCACCATTTATTGTACAATATAATGTAGTGGGAAACTGGAAAAATCGGAACCAGAAAGGGCGAGAACTGCATTGGATACATTATGCAGCCAAAACATATCATTTTTAGTAGGTGAATTCTACCAAAAATTGTCGAAGGTAGCTCAATACACTTTTTTAATGCCTATCTATTAATAATTGCTTTATGGCTGTAACTATATATTTTTTCATGGTTCTCTATTTTTATTTCTAAATAGTTGCTCTCACTAGGTGCTATATATATGTGTAAGTTTGTATTCCTATCTAAATTAGCATCTTTAGCCAACACCAGTACCTCTGACTTTGATTTGTTGATTTTTATATCCAGATATTTTACTATTGAGTTAGAGTGGTCATTATGTTTTTACTACTATCTTAAATATTGTTTAGATACATCAACAAATCATCAGCAAATGGGACAATTCAACTTCCTGACTCCCTATTCCGATCACCTCAATTTTTGGTTTACTTTATATAGTTAATGACAGTGGTTCAATGGCCATATAAAATAAAAGGTAAAAGAGGGGACAAAGGGCACCCCTCTTACCTCTGCTCTACCTAAAGGGATCAGAGAGAGAGAGAGAGAGACAGAGACAGAAATGCAAACTCTAGTCATCAGTTTACTAGAAGAAAAAAGAGGAATGATCCAGCGCTGTATGAAGGTAAAAGGGAAGCTCCGTTCCCACTTTTATCGATGCAAAATAGTATTAAAATTGAAAGGCGACGCAGTCTCAAGGTGGTTATAGAGCGGGCAGATGTCCAAACCTACGCGTTTCGAACACCGACGGTGTTCTTATTCATGGAAGAAATACCATTCTCTTTTTTCATCAGTTTACTGTTTATCCTCTTTAGAAACCTCTCAAAAGCACCTTCCAATCTAAAGAGCCAGTCCCAAAGTTTTTTGAGTTTTTTTTTACATCAAATAATGATTATTTTGATTTTGATAATGATTATTGATGCCCTTTTTATATATACAATATAGAGTAGCTGCATAAGAAATTAGAAAATACACAGATTCCAAAATATTGCATTATCAATGTATACAGAGAGCCATTAATTAAGAATTGCATATAAAGTTACATGTCAAAAATAGATGGTTTTGGTGCATGTATCAATGATATAGACTCTGTAAACAGCGAGCATTGTAAACGTGCAATTGGGGGGAATACATAGAGGGGAAAGAGGTAGGATAGAAAGGAAATAGAAACAAGAGAAGAACATAGTTGAGAGTTCAATATTATAACGTATAGAGGGACCACCATGTAACCTCATCTAGGTGGATGGTTTATACAAGATAAACATTTAGGTCTTTATAATCCGGCCAAGGTTGCCAGGTGTGTAATAATTTGCGATGACGTTACTCCTGCCAGCTTGTCACTTCGTCTAATCTACTGGTTTTATGAACCTTTCCTATCCATTGCCTAATAGTAGGTGGAGAGTGTTGTAACCAGAAAAGTGGGATTAAACATTTCGCTGCTGCTATTAAGTGTGTGGCGAAATTAGATTTTAGAGGCCTGAAATCCAAAGTGGGTAAAGCCAGTGCTATCAGCTCAAGCGTCAAAACCATCTTAGTGCATCATATCTTATTTCTTAGAGATTCTACATTGTTCCATGGCCCTCCTGTAATACAGGTGTATATATTATTCCAGTATGGTTAAATAAGTGGGCATTGCCACCATATATGAGATAAGCTATCAACACACAATTTAGATGAACAACCCATATGGTTTTGTACCTTCTTGTGAGCAGTTTATAATAATTTTACTGAAGTTTAATGCAACGTGAAAAACCAGGAGAGCATGGCAGAATCCATGATCTCTCCTGTTCTGTAAATCGCTGGCCTGCTCTGCCTCCCAAGAGAGAAAATAGGAGGACACAGAAGCTTCTCTACTGAGTACTAAGTGGGAATAGATATACAACAGTTTGTACCTAATACTTCAGTTAGTCACAAATAGTTTTACAACCAGTCAAGTACACTTACAGCTTTGTAATATTTTACAAAGCCAGTGCAAAAATGTTTTGCATGAGACTGTTAAAGAAAATTAAGATTATAAGGAAACATCAGAGACTGGACCATGGACTGTGTGGGGGCAGAGTTGTCAAGTAATAGGTCAGCTATGGCTTTGCAGGCTAATAAAGCCCATATATCATTTTGTGGATTAGGACAAATTGACACAAAATGGAGTAGCAAAGAAGCAGGCAACAGAGAGGAATATAGTTGGGTGGCTTGTGCCGATGTTTTGTAGGAATACCATGCTGATAATGTGCCCTTAACTAGGGGATTTGCTGTCATCACTATCTCGCTCAGATGAGGTAGCCTCAATGTTCACAGTACGGCTTTACCCAAATGAAAAGTTTGCAAGTCCACACACCAGGTCATCTTGTCTGGGGAAGCCGAATCTAACCATCTTTGCAGATGGATTGCTCTATAATAAAGTTTGACACTTGGAAGTCCAAAACCTCCCCTAACTTTCTTTTGCAAAAGTAATTTATAAGACAATCTTGGTCTCCTTTGCCTACAAAGAAAGCAGGAAAGTAGTTGGTTTACCCCAACAAAACTGGATTGGAATCATAATCATAATATATATAAAAACACAGGCAACATGTATGTCTGTAGTAAATTCTTCACTCCATCCAGGAGAGATAATGGAGCCGGTTACCCGCTACTTGTGTTTTTTTGTGACAAAGGTTGAATGATTTGTAGAGAACATCTAAATGTCTGAGAAGTTGTATACCCACTTATCGTATAGAATATTTGGGCCATGAGAAGGGTGAGTTCAGTTCGAGTTAAGATGCTTCACTAGTTGGTAAGGAAATATTCAATATTTCATATATATTATAGTTGATCTTGAAGTTCTCTATATTCTGATACAATGTCCAACACCCTTGGCACAGCCTGATGTGGCTTTGTGAGCATTAATAGCAGATCGTCTGCAAAAGTGGCTGCAAGGTGGGTATGGGACTCTACGTCTAGGCCTTGTATAACAGTATAAGTCCTCAGTTTCTGTAGAAGCATGTCCAAGATCAAAATATGGAGATGAGGTGAAAGGGCTCACCCCTGTCGTGTTCCATTGGTGATGGAAAAGGGGAAAAGGTAGGGGGACAAAGTTCCATTAACCTTAAAGGCTATGTAAACATTTGAACACATTTTTTTTTTATAATAAAACAACTTACTATAGGATCTTAAACAACTGTTTCATTGGTTTTCATTTGAAAAAAAAAAAAATACTTTTGGAGATACTGCTTCTCTGTTTCCAGAATAAAGAAAATCTTTATTTCAAAAAGTAAAAAAAAAAACAATTGAAAAGTTAAAATCATAGGTTAAAGGTTACCATATAAAGAGAATATTGCATCTACAAATTGTTTTGGGAAGTTAAACTTGAAAAGAGAGCATCACATATAATCCCAAACTACTCTCTCAAAGGCCTTCTTGGCATCTTGCCGAGAAGAACCAGTGGGGTATTAGATGAAACAAAATGGATGGCGTTCAACAATCTCATACCATTATGTCTCCCTTCCCTTCTTCCCACAAACCCCACTTGATCAGGGTGGATCAATTTAGGTAAGTACGTGCTATTGTGTTAGGATAGGAGTTCAACCAAAATTTGTAGATAATTGTTTAGTAAGTAAATCGATCTCGAACACAAAGTCACATCCTTGCCTTCTTTTGGGAAGATTGTTATATGTGCTTCTAAGGACTGCTTAGGAAAAGGAGTTTCCTGCATCAAAGTGTTGCAGGTGTGAGTAAGATAAGGCAGTAGAATGTCCTGAAATATTCTGTAGTGAGCAATCATGAAACCGTCAGGACCTGGGCTCTTCCCTTGCGTGAATGTCAAAGGTACCTTCTTAGATGTTTGCAGGAGATTCTCTGACTCATCTGTAGTAAGTAAAGGTACTTAAATAGAGTTAAGAAATTTTATGATTTTCGCGTCTCTTTGCAGGGAAGGCTTGTGGGATGTAGGATCCGTAAGATTGTAAAGGGAAAAATAATAAGCAGTAAATGCCTTAGCTATATCTGTTGTTACAGAATGCAAGGAGCCTCGAGGTCCATTAATCTGTAGAATAAAGGTTTTGTCACACCTCTTTTTTAGAATTGCAGATATGAGTTTCCCACCTTTATCACCATGTGCATAAATCTTTTATTTCTAATATAAAAGGTTCCTATCTAACTTTTGGTTCAAAATATTTTTCAGTTTGTCCCTCAGGGCTATCAAGTCATTGAACGCTGCTTGTGCAGAGGAATGTTTTTGAAGTTTCTCTAGAGAAGAGATTTTGGTCAATAAAGAAATAATTTCTTTGTTCCTATCTTTTTGGAGCCTAGAGTGGTAAACTAGCACCATATGAAAACTTTATGAGCTTCCCAAACAGTTGTAGATGGCACCTCTCAGGAGACATTTTAACTAAATACATCTACAGCTGTCACGATAAGGCACCTACAGTACATGGGCCGCATTATCTAAGAGGTTGACAATTCAGCACTAAACAGGCGAGTGATCGGAGATCGTGATAAGAGCTATCGAAGACCATTTTACTACTGTGGGTAAGCTATCATGAAAAAAAAGGTAGTCCAGTCTCTGGTGCGACCTGTGATCTACGGTGTAAAACGTAAAATCTTACTGAGATGGGTGGAATGCCTGCAATGAATCATCTAAACGTAATTCTTCTAGGTGCTTTTTTTAATCTTACTTAATGCTGGAAGGGAAGAGAGTTTCTTATATGAAACCACAAGGGGGTTCAGAGTGGCATTAAAGTCTTCCCCTAAAATAAGTGGGCCCTCTGCAAATGTTTTACATTTATCTAGCATTCAGACTAACCAAACAGACTGACAGGCAGGGCCGACTTCAGGTTTATGTGGGCCCTTAGGCGACACAGACTTAGTGGGCACCTTTGCGGGGAACGCAAAGGTGCCACACAGCACCACTCCCTGGTAGGGCCACACAGGCCCCTACCTGGTAGTGCCACAACCACCCCTCCCAGGTAGTGCCACACAGCCCCCCTCCCAGGTAGTGCTGCACAGCCCCCACCTCCCATGTAGCGCCACACAGCCCCCCCAGATAGTGCCACACTGCCCTCTCCTCCCAGGTAGTGCCACACAGCCCGCTCCGCCCTGGTAGTGCCACACAGTGCCCCTCCCTGGTAGTGCCGTACAGCCACCCTCCCTGGTAGTGCCACACAGCCACCCTCCCTGGTAGTGCACACCACCCCCTCCCTGTAGGTAGCGCCTTTGGGGTTCCCTCTAGGAGTAGAATACCCAGCCAGAGCATTGCCAATGCCCTGGCTGGGTATTCCGCTTCAGGAGAAGCCCCTGACGTCACTGTCCATATATGGACAGTGCTGTCAGGGGCAACCCCAGAGCCATTGTCCCGGGCAGAGCACTACTAGCACTCTGCCTGGGACTCCTACTCTGCTCCTGACATCACTGTCCATATATGGATAGTGATGTCCGGAGCAGAGCTGAAGTCCTGGGCAGAGCACTAGTAAAGGCTCTGCTCCTGTACTCCGGCTCTAGGGAAGCCGCTGACAACACTGTCTATATATGGCTAGTGATGTAAGGGGCAACCCCAGAGCCAAAGTCCCAGGTAGAGCGCTACTAGCACCCTGCCTGGAACGCATTCTCTGCTCTTGACATCACTGTCCATATATGGACAGTGATGCCGTGATGATGGCAGCATAAGCAACCGGCGGCCGAGTGGGCCCCCCAATGGTAGTGGGCACCGGCACTTACCCGGATTCGCCGGGTGCTGTTGCCGGCCCTGCTGAAAGGAGTTGGGAGCGTAAAGATTAGCCAATGTATATACTGCAGCACCAATCTTACCTTTGAAATAGAGAGCTCTGCCATCACTAGAATAATGTTGGGCTAAGGGGTTAAATGTGATGTCCTTATGAAATACTATTCTTGCTCCTCGAGAGGCAGAGCAAGAATGAAAACATTGAGAAAAGGTATGAACCGACAGTTTTGGAACTTAAATGTGTTTCTTGTAGGAATATAATGGCAAATTTATCCTTTTTTTTTTTTAACAAAGTTAAACGTTGATTGCACTTCTGAGGGGAGTTTACACCCTTTACATTATATGACACAAATTTAACTGAGGCCATAATAAATGAATTGGCAATGAAACTTACCTTCTGGGGGTGCCTGACTGGTCAATGCAGACTCTCTAGATGAAAGGAGAAGGAAAAGATGGGGAAAGGGAAAGGAGGGCAAGGAAAAATCACATACAACATAACATAAATACAAAGCAAACTTTTCCTCTTGTGAGATGTAGAATTTGGAGGTATACTCCTTTCATCAAGTTACCTCCAAGTGGGCCAGAGAAAGGCTAATGTACAGCAAGAATGGGAGGGGCAGAAACTGCGACAACTCCTTAGCCAGTACATGGCGCAGAGCCAAGCTAAAAAAAAGCATAATTAACAATGGCATAGCAAAGAAGTTAGTCTGTGAAAGCCATTGGAGCAAGAGGGATAGGCCAAATCAAATAATAAAATGCCAAGAGCTGTAAATAGTACTACACCCTATGCAACAAACATAAATTGCAAGGTCACACAACTACTAAGTTTACATATCCCACCACGGTACTTAAATGGGTTTAGTAGCTAGCTGCAAAGAAATAGCTAGAGGTTAGCCTATGGTCAGTAAAGGCTACTGTATGAAACAAGCACCCAAGGTTTACACAGAAAAAAATCATCAATATCAGTGAACCTGATGATGACAAACGTGAGAAGGACCATTCGGTCCTGAAAGACTTACCTTGTTAGGAAAGGGTATGTCGAAATCCGAGAAAACATACAAAACATTGGCCTTCACATTAAGTGAATTTAAAAGGTGAAATCTCCAGAACCTGTAAAAAAAAAAACACAAACCCCCCTGTGCAGTATGTGATGTAAACTAACCAATGACAGCTTAGAGCCATCACCGCTAAGTTAAATAACACTTGTAAGGGGCGCAGGATCACCTGAGATGTGCAGAATTTTGCAGCATCTCCAGTGCGTGCGCCACTAAAAATACCCAGTGCGGGGACTACTTCAGATACAAAGGAATCCCTGTGCTAGGACTCATTAGCGGTCATTCACCTACTTTTAAAAGTAGGTGAATGATCGCTAGAAACCAGGTAAGGCCCTGTTCACGTCTGTGTTCGGCATTCTGTTATTCTGCTCCATCAGAGAAGCAGAACATCGAAAATGACATAACTGCAGGCTCCGTTGAACAACGGAGTCAACTGGAGCCTGATGGAACCCATTGACTTTAATGGGTTCTATCAGGGTGTGGGTGGTTTTATCGGAAACAATAGAGCAGCATGCTGCGCTATTGTGTCTGGTATTTTCAGTGGAATCTGTGATGGATGCCACTAACAAAGCCTCCAACGCAGATGTTAATTAGGCATGGGAGTGTTAAACGTTTACCCCGGGGAGCTCTTGACATCACTGTCCATATATGCTGAAAGACGTCCGGACCAGCGGTGCGCTCGTACAAGAGTAGGTCAAGTATGCTGTTACTATAGTATCAGTGGCCCGTGTAGTTTATTTCATAGACCCCAGTTACTATAGTAACTGTGAATAGATGTGTTGCGGGGGCCATGGGCCACCTTGCCTCGGGCCCGGTCGCAATTGCAACCGCTGCGATCAATATAGCTATGCCACTAATAGCGCACTGAGTGCTGCGTGTCTACTGCATAGGATTCAGGTAGGCCCTTGAATCAGATATTTTTCCTCCTGCTTCTGTTCTCTTGGTCTTCCAAGAGTCTGAAGCCCCTATTTAAATGGGTTTCCTAATGTTGGAGCTTGTTGCTTAGTGTATCATTAATTAATGAAAATTAATGGAGTCGGTAACCACCAACTCCAGATGTTCCACCGTGGTGTCCTTTATGTCGGACATATGTTTTTGATTCCCAATTGGACTTTAGTGCCTGTAAAATAGTTTTTTAAAGAAAGGAACGCGATATTGGTGCACTCTCAGTAACTTGAAGATGCTAAAACTGCTCTGGTCTCATTGTCATGCTCCGAAACGTCTTCCTGTCCAGAGTCAGACGCATGATGCTGCGCAATTTTAATAGGCAGCGCTGGGCTGTTAGTCGTTTTGCTTCTCAGGAATTTATCAAGGTCCGCTTGTCCTTTTTGACTTGTCAAAGTACCCGGGGGCTCCCTAGACTTACTGTAGCCGATCTTCACCATCTGGTTACAGAATGCCATTATATCATTGTGGATAAGCGCTACATGTGTGAGGAGCTACAGAGTCAAGTGTCCATCACACTCAGTGGTCAGGCTTGACACAGGCAAAACGTAAGTTTTTAATTGGAATCATTTGAAAATAAAAAATGCTCCTGTGTCTACATATTGCTGTTACATACTTGGATTCTGGTGTTCTTTGGATTTCGACTAATGTGTCCAGTGCCAGTAGCCGAGTGGATCATCTTGTACACGAACAGTGGAGTGGCTTGCTATTGACCGCAGCTTCTAAGGTGATAAGCAGCCGGCATCAGAAGTTTCTCTGAACCTGGGAACAGGGTTGTCAGCCACTGTCAGACCCCTGCTGTTGATTACGCGAATACAGATTTAGTGACTCGTTTAAACCCCTGACAGACATGTACATCATGGAGCGCTAAGGGGTTAACAATATCCTATTATTTTGTGTCTATAGATGCTAGGTTTTAGCTATCTATGTGTCTTCATGCCGGAGAATAAACAAACCCTGTAGCCTAACCCTGCAGTCATACTCCTTTCCATTTGTCCTCTGATTTCCACCATGTTCATGGAATTTTATTCTGACTTTCCAATTTGTTCTGAACGTACAATTACCTACAGGGGCAGGGGCGTAGCTAGGTGGGGCAGGCAGGGCATGTGTTGAAACCATTCGCCGCTACCCCCTTCCGAACTATAGGCGATGAATGGCCGGGTAGATTCCGTGCATGGCCATTCAGCGCCTTTCAACGACTCAAGCAGCGCAATTAGTTCTTTGCACCGCTTGCGTCGTTGAAACGCGCTGATGGACAGGGCAAGTCATAGTGCCCTGCCAATCAGTGCCTTTTATAGACGCAAGCGGTGCGATGACATCATCGCGCCGCTAACATCATTCAACCGCAGCACGCCTGGTCAGAAGAAAGCAATCCTGCATTGCCACTGGACGGCGCGGGAACGGAATTAACCCCTTCGCGCTCAGGTCAGTAATAGTACGTCCTGCTAAGTAGAACGTTCGCGCTCAGGTCAGTACTATTACTGACCTGAGTAAACACGGCGCCATTTAATCCCGGCGCGTGCTTGAGCTGTGATACCTGCTGTTTCCGACAGCAGGCTATCACAGCTTAGTGTGCAGGGACCGATCGCGGTGGTCCCCGCCGATTAACCCCTTAGAAGCCGCGTTCAATAGCGATCGCGGCTTCTTAGGGGTTAAGCTGCCATCGCCGGCCTGCTACACGATAGCGGGCCGTGATGGCTACTATGGCAACCAGAATCCTAACAATGGACTCTGGCTACGCCATCGACGGAAGCCTAGTGGGTCCCGACAAAGTCAGGACCCACTATGCTTGTTGTCAGCGAACAGCTGACAGCTCTAATACACTGCACTACGTATGTAGTGCAGTGTATTAGAATAGCGATCAGAGCCTCCTGCCCTCATGTCCCCTAGTGGGACAAAGTAAAAAAAGTGTAAAAAAGTAAAAAAAAGTTGTGTAAAAATAAGAAAATAAAAGATTTAAAAGTAATAAAAGTAAAAGTCCCCCTTTTTCCCTTATCAGTTCTTTATTATTAATAAAAATATATAAATAAACAAATAAACTATACATAATTGGTATCGCCGCGTCCGTAACGACCTGAACTACAAAACGATGTCGTTATTTATCCCGCGCGGTGAACGCCGTAAGAGAAAATAATAATAAACCGTACCACAATCACAATTGTTTGGTCACTTCACCTCCCAAAAAATGGAATAAAAAGAGATCAAAAAGTCGCATGTCCCTAAAAATGGTACTGATGGAAACTACAGTTCGTTACGCAAAAAATAAGTCCTCGCACGACTTTCCTGATGGAAAAATAAAAACGTTATGGCTCTTAGAATAAGGTAACACAAAAAGTAAATGATATTTTACAAAATGTATTTTATTGTGCAAACGCCATAAGACATAAAAAAAAACTATAAACATCTGGTATCGCCGTAATCGTAGCGCCCCGCAGAATAAAGTGAATATGTCATTTATAGCGCACGGTGAACGCTGTAAAAAAAATTGAATAAAAAACAATAGTAAAATTGCTGTTTTTTTAGTCCCCACGCCACCTAAAATTAGAATAAAAACTGATCAAAAAGTCGCATGCAGCCCAAGAAAACTACAATGGATTCCTCAAGGTCTCTAGTTTTCAAAAAGGGGTCACTTTTGGGGGGTTTCCACTGTTTTAGCACCACAAGACCTCTTCAAACCGGACATGGTGCCTAATAAATTAAATTAAATTAATTAAATGTCACCTCTACTTTGCTCTAAATTCCTGTGAAACACCTAAAG
Organism: Rhinoderma darwinii; assembly: GCF_050947455.1. Taxonomy (NCBI): domain Eukaryota; kingdom Metazoa; phylum Chordata; class Amphibia; order Anura; family Rhinodermatidae; genus Rhinoderma; species Rhinoderma darwinii. The sequence goes on from NC_134693.1 coordinate 34,089,517, forward strand.
GGTTAATAAACTTTTTAAATGCTGTTGTGAATACTTTGAGGGGTCTAGTTTCTGAAATGGGGTGTTTGATAAGGGTGTCTAATATATGGGCCCCTCAAAGCAACTTCAGAACTGAGCTGGAAACTAAAAAATAAAATAAAAATGAGGCAATACTTCGCTTCTTACATTATATTGATAATGAGCTGTGCCCACCCCGAGATGACCCCAGTTTTGACCATTTGTATAAACGGAGACCCCTATTAGACCATTTCAGTGCCCGGTTTTCCCAGCATTCACCCCCGAGAAGTGTATTTCTATAGATGAATCCCTGGTACATTTGAAAGGGAGGCTTCAATTCCGCGAGTACCTGCCGGGTAAGAGGGCAAGGTATGGCGTGAAGATGTATGAGCTGTGCGAGAGTGCATCAGGGTATACCTACAAATTTAGGATATATGAAGGGAAGGACACCAGTACTCAGCCCCCAGAATGCCCCCCCTTACTGGGAGTTAATACAAAAATTGTGTGGGATTTGGTGCACCCACTGCTGGACCAGGGTTACCACCTCTACCTGGATAATTTTTATACCAGCGTCCCACTCTTCAACTGCCTCGCTTCCAGAAGTCCTGTGGCATGCGGCACTGCTAGAAGAAACCTGAGAGGCCTCCCTAAGACTCTGCTTGGGCAAACACTCAGAAGGGGTGAGAGCAGGGCACATTCTAGCAGCAACATATTGTGTGTCAAGTACAAGGACAAGAGAGATGCCACACCAGTACCCATGTACCTGTACGAGGTACCAGTACAGAGACCCCCAAACCAGACTGCATCCTGGACTACAATAGGTACATGGGAGGGGTGGACTTGTCAGATCAAGTCCTGAAGCCTTACAGTACTTCTGGAAGCGGGGCCACAGGCATCGTACCAGGGCAACACTTTTTAGGAGAAGTTCCCCAAACTGGCAAGAAGGGAAAAAGTCAAAAGAGGTGCAGAGTCTGCTATAAGAGGGCGATAAGGAAGGACACCATATACCAATGTGACACGTGTCCCGAAAAACCAGAGCTCTGTATGAAAGAGTGTTTTAAAATTTATCATACATCCCTTTATTTTTAATTTACCCCAGTTTTACTCGCTCTGATCCACTTCGCACAGCTTACCCCTCCTCATCTTTCCCCTCTGAGCCCTGCTGTGTGCCCAGGCAGCTGATAACAGCCACATGTAGGGTATTGCCGTACCCGGGAGAGCCAACATTACAGTTTATGAGGTGTATATCTCCGGTGGCGCATGCTGGGCACAATATATCGGACACTGAATTGGCATATATGTATAGAAAATTGCAAATTTCACTCTGCACCAACTGCTGCACATTATCTTTTACACAATACCTGTGGGGTCAAAATGCTCACTACACCTCTAGATGAATGCCTTAAGGGGTGTAGATTTTAAAACAGGGTCACTTCTTGGGGGTTTCAACTGTACTGGTACCTTAGGGGCTTCTGCGTACAAGACTTAGCACCAGAAAAGCTCCAGTAGGCCAAATGGTGGTCCTTTCCTTCTGAGCCCTGCCGTGTGCCCAGGCAGCTAATAACAGCCACATGTAGGGTATTGCCGTACCCGGGAGAGCCCACATTACAGTTTATGGGGTGTATGTCTCCGGTGGCACATGCTGGGCACAATATATCGGACACTGACATGGCATATATATAGAAAATTGCAAATCTCACTCTGCACCATCTGCTGCGCATTATCTTTTACACAATACCTGTGGAGTCAAAATGCTCACTACACCTCTAGATGAATTCCTTAAGGGGTGTCGTTTTTAAAATGGGGTCACTTCTCGGGGGTTTCAACTGTACTGATACCTCAGGGGCTTCTGCACACTCGACTTAGCACCAGAAAATTTCCAGTAGGCCACATGGTGGTCCTTTCCTTCTGAGCCCTCCCATGGGCCAAAACGGCAGTTTATCACCACAAATAGGGTATTGCCACACTCAGGACAAATTGGGCAACAAAATGCGGTATTTTATTCCTTGTGAAAATAAGAAATTTTGAGCCAAAACTACCTCTTATTGGAAAAAATATTTTTTTTTTGAATTCACAGCCCAATTCAAATAAATTCTGTGAAAAAACTGTGGAGTCTAAATGGTCACAACACCCATAAATGAATTCCTTGAGGGGTGTAGTTTCCAAAATGGGGTCACTTCTGGTGGGTTTCCATTGCTTTGATACCTTTGGGGCTCTGCAAATGCGACATGGCACCCGAAAACCAATCCAGCAAAATCTGGGCTCCAAAGAACACATAGCGCTCCTTTCCTTCTAATACCTCCCATGGGCCCAAACGGCAGTTTATGGCCACAAATAGGGTATTGCCGCACTCAGGACAAATTTGGCAACAAAATGGGGTATTTTATTCGTTGTGAAAATAAGACATTTTGAGCCAAAACTACATCTTATTGGAAAAAAGTTTTTTTTTTTAAATTCACAGCCCAATTCAAATAAGTTCTGTGAAAAAACTGTGGGGTCTAAATGGTCACAACACCCATAAATAAATTCCTTGAGGGGTTTTGTTTCCAAAATGGGGTCACTTTTGGTGGGTTTCCATTGCTTTGATACCTCTGAGGCTCTGCAAATGCGACATGGCACCCGAAAACCAATCCAGCAAAATCTGGACTCCTAAGAACACATAGCGCTCCTTTCCTTCTGAGGCCTCCCATGGGCCCAAACAGCAGTTTATCACCACAAATGGGGTATTGCCGCACTCAGGACAAATTGGGCAACAAAATGGGGCATTTTGTTCCCTGTGAAAATAAGAAATTCTGATCAAAAATGACATCTTATTGGAAAAATTGTCATTCTTTTAATTTCACAGCCCAATTCAAATACGCGCTGTGAAAAAACTACGGGGTCAAAATTGTAACAATAACCATAAATTAATTCCTTGAGGGGTGCAGTTTCCAAAATGGGGTTTTGGGGGATTCCTACTGTTTTGGCACCTCAACACCTCTCCAAACCTGGCATGCTGCCTAAAATATATGCTAATAAAAAAGCACCACCAAAATGCACTAGGTGCTTCTTTGCTTCTGGGGCTTGTGTTTTAGTCCACGAGCGCACTAGAGCCACATGTGGGACATTTCTAAAAACTGAAGAATCTGGACAATACATATTTAGTTGTGTTTCTCTGGTAAAACCTTCTTTGTTACAGAAAAAAAATAGAATAAAATTGAAATTCAGAAAGAAAAACGAAATTTGCAAATTTCACCTTCACTGTGCTTTAATTCCTGTGAAATGCCTGAAGGGTTAAAAAACTTTCTAAATGCTGTTTTGAATACTTTGAGGGGTCTAGTTTTTAAAATGGGGTGCTTTATGGGGGTTTCTAATACATAGGCCCCTCAAAGCCACTTCAGAACTGAACAGGTACCTTAAAAAAATGGCTTTTGAAATTTTCTTAAAAATATGAGAAATTGCTGTTTCTGTTCTAAGCCTTGTAACGTCCAAGAAAAATAAAATAATGTTCAAAAAACGATGCCAATCTAAAGTAGACATATGGGAAATGTGAACTAGTAACTATTTTGGGTGGTATAACCGTCTGTTTTTCAAGCAGATGCATTTAAATTCTGAAAAATGCTATTTTTTCTAAATTTTCTCTAAATTTTGCAATTTTTCTCAAATAAAGACTGAATATATCGACCAAATTTTACCACGAACATGAAGCCCAAAGTGTCACGAGAAAACAATCTCGGAATCGCTTGGATAGGTTTAAGCATTCCGACGTTATTACCACATAAAGTGAAATATGTCAGATTTGAAAAATGGGCTCTGAGCCTTAAGGCCCAAACTAGGCTGCGTCCTTAAGGGGTTAAGGTAAGAATGTAAAGTTTTTTTTATTTTCTTTTTTAAATTCTAATAAAAATGAGTGACAATGTCTACAGGGGGGATCTATCTACAGGGGGCTATATACAGGGGTGGGCTATATGTGGAGCATTATAGGGGGAGCTATATGTGAGGCACTATATACAGGGGTGGGCTATACGTGAACACTATAAACAGGGGCGGGCTATATGCGGACACTATAGGGGGAGATATATGCAGGGCACTATCTACAAGGGTGGGCTATATGTTGGAAACTATATACAGGGGTGGGCAATATGTGGGGCACTATATACAGGGGGGCTATATGTAGGGCAATATCTACAGGGGTGGCTATATGTGGGCACTATCTACAGGGGTGGCTATATGTTGGACACTATATATAGGGGTGGTCTATATGTGGAGCACTATCTACAGGGGGCTATATGTGGGGCACTATCTACAGGGGGGGCTACATGTGGGGCACTATTTTCAGAGGGGGCTATATTTGGGGCACTATATACAGGGGGGCTATATGTAGGGCAATATCTACAGGGGTGGCTATATGTGGGCACTATCTACAGGGGCTTTATGGGGGTCACTATCTACAGGGGGATCTAAGTAGGGGGCACTATCTACAGGGGGCACAGTGTGTGTGTGTGTGTGTGTGTGTGTGTGTGTGTCTGACATAGTGTATGGTGCTATTATAATTAGAGGTGCAGTGTATGGCGCTATTATAGTTAGGGGCACAGTGTCTGGCGTCATGAGAACTTTATCTTTGTTTATAGGTGCAGAAATATTTGAAAAGTGAGAAGCTGAAGACATCTGAGTTGCAAACTGCAGAAATGGACTATGGCCGGGAGAACTAGTCATAGAGGTCTTGACCGGATGGAGTAGAAAAGAGAAAAAGAACAACTAGATTCTGACATCACCTGAGTCACTTAATGTAAATGTTTATTCTGCCTCTAATCAGCACTGTAGTCACTGTATGATCTGCCATGACATGATGGGTGGTATGATTTTCTTTGTGAAAACGTATCTCCCAGCATATCCTTACCATTGTTCGGGTCATGATGTCAGCTGTATACAAGTTATTGTATACCTATGCGGCAGGGGTTGCACTAAATTGAGCTGTATTTGTGCTGGTGTTGTATTTATGTAATGAGCTTTGTTCTGGTGATGTATATATGTACTGAGCTTAGTTCTGGTGCTGTATTTATGTATTGTGCTTGGTACTGATGCTGTATTTATGTGCTGAGCTTAGTTCTGGTACTGTATTAATGAATTGAGCTTTGTTCTGGTGCTGTATTTATGTACTGAGCTTGGTTCTGGTAATGTATATATGTATTGGGCTTAGTTCTGGTGCTATATATATGTACTGAGCTTGGTTCTGATACTTTATTTATGTAAAGAGCTTTGTTCTGGTGTTGTATTTATGTACTGAGCTTTGTTCTGGTGCTGTATATATGTACTAAGCGTTGTTCTGGTGCTATATTTATGTAATGTGCTTGGTTCTGCTGGTTTATTTACGTACTGAGCTTGGTTCTGAAACTGTATTTATGTAATGAGCTTGGTTCTGGTTCTGTATATATGTACTGATCTTGGTTATGGCACTGTATATATGTACTGAGTTATGTTCTGGTGCTGTATTTATATATTTATATTTATAAGAAAGAATTTATATTTTGGTCTCCTATTACATCTTGAGATAGGCAGTGAGCATGCGGTCTGGTTAAAGGCTATGTACATCTTTGACATAGTTTTTTTCTTCTTCTCCTTAATAAAATTGTGTATCAGTGTGATTGCTTCAACTTGCTTAACCTGTTGCCGACGCAAAAGACGAGAATGCTCATCCTGAGCGGCAGGTACTTCGCGCATTCTCGTCCTGTGTGACAGCCGTCTGTGCGCGCGATCGACAGCGGGGCAACGGCTGTAATACACAGCCACGGCCCCGCTCTGACAGCAGAGAGAAGAGAAACATCCTCTCTCCGCCGTTAACCCTTTGAATGCCGCGATGAAAACTGATCGCGGCGTTCAAGGAGAGGGGACTGCACTTTGAACGCATCACAGAAAATAACTGTGACGCGATCAAAGCCCATAACTTGTATGGCCAGACAGCCCAGGGTCCATTGAAGGACCCCAGGGCTGTCTGAACATGAAATAATATAGACATATTTGGTATCGCCACGACCGTAACAAGCTGTACAACAAATTTATAACATTATTTATGATGATCGGTGTATGGTATAAAAAAAAAATATTAAAACGTCAGCGGAACTGCTTTTTTTCTACATTTTTGCCAAATTTAAATTTTATATAAATTAAACGATAATGTATTTGTACCTAAAAATGGTACCTACATAAAGTACAACTTGTCCCGCAAAAAAACAAAGTCTCACACAACTACGTCGTACAAAAAATTAAAAACTTATGAGCGTCAGGATGCAAAGAGGGAAATAGGAAAAAATTGTTCTGTCCTCAAGGCCAAAATTGGCCATGTCCTTAAGGGGTTAAAGGGGTTGTCCACCTTTGAAAAAGAATTGTGCAATACATTATACATATGTAATGATGTATTGTAATGTCCCCCAAGACATTACTTGTAAATGTATTTTATGACATTTTTGCACTTTTAGGCACTGTCGCTTTAAAATAACAAATGTGAAGCTACAATGCACTGTGTTACAGCCTATGCCAGGAGTGGCTTAAACTGGGAAGTTTCCAGAAGGTGGGAGGAGCTCAGGACATAGAGGGGGTCCAGTGGCAGTTAGTGGCAGTTTCAGTCAGAGTTAGAAAGTGTTAGTAGTTAGAGTCGGTTGGAGAGGAGCAGAGTGGTACCTGGGTACATCCATCTTGGATCCATAGACAGGCTGCCTTCATCATCAGGCCATAGTAAAGCTCGCAGGAAGAAAGAAACAGCCTTAAGAGAAGGAAATCTTCTGACATCTATTGAGAGTAACAGGAATCCATTCTGTGGACAGTGAGCAGTGTCACCTTATCACATGTTTACTACCCTTACTGATAGGCTGAGAGCCATTACAGAGGAGCAGAAAGCTGCATTCATGGACAGATATCTTATCGTCCCACTGAATTGACAAGGGTAGGAAGCCACAAGGAGAGCAGAGAAAGAGAGGGTCCCCCGCTCCTGCATCTGGCGCTTCATCCGATTATAAGGATTGAGTCTATAGTAAGAAATGTGCCTCCATATCATATGGAAGAATGTAACCGCCATTTTATGTGGAAGACTTAAGTAAAATTGTGCCGCCAGCAAGCCTGTTAAACTGCCACTCTTCATCCTCCTGTCTTCTTTTGCACCCATAACACCAAGGACACCCCCAAAACACCATCAGGACAGGAGCAGACACAGGGAGTGTCCCGGGGGAAATGTGTAGAGGTCTTCCTCTACGGAGTTGTGTCACGTGACCCTGCCAACATCATAAATCTTCTCTTCCGCTGTCTGTTCTTGATTTTGTACTTCCGGATGAGCTCCTCTTCCGGTCTTCTGATCAAACAGTGCATCATCCGTGATTTCCCTGTCATGGGCTCTTCCGATCGATGTCTTCATGAACTTGCACCTTTCAATTTTTTTTTATGAATCACGCATGCGCAGTAAAAATAAAATGTATTGCGCTTGCGCATTAAAATGTGATTTATTGTGCCTGCGCATACAAAGCAATAAATCAACTTTGAAGGCGAAATAAATTAGATTTTACTGCGCAGGCACAATAAATGAACTTTTAATGTGCAGGCGCAATACATTTTATTTTTACTGCGCATGCGTGATTCATAAAAGAAATTTGAAACGCGTAAGCGCAAGTTCATGAAGACGTTGATAGGAAGAGTCCACAACAGGGACGTCATGGATTACGCACCATTCGAGCAGAAGACCGGAAGAGGAGCTCGTCCGGAAGTACAGAATGAAAAAGAACAGACAGCGGAAGAGAAGATTTACGATGCTGTCAGAGTCACGTGACACAACTCCGTAGTAGAAGACCTCTACACCTTTGAAAAGGTAAGTCTATTACAAAGATACTTCATTACATATGTATAATGTATTGCACAATTGTTTTTTAAAGGTGGACAACCCCTTTAATACATTTTATTAAAACATTTTTTTACTTTTTGAGATACAGCTGCTTTGTGTTCTGTATATGGAGCACTGTATTTTGTGCTGAATCCTGTGTTCATTAGGTCCACGGGACTGACGGGTTCAGTGTCTCTGACACTCATGATCGAGCTGTTAACAATCACATCTAAGTGCATAACTTAGATATCATTGGTTACAAGTGGATCTTGCGTGTAGGAGATACGCAGGACCTGCTGTCACTGTATCCGTCAGTCCCACGAACCTGATGGATTCAGAACTTAGAAAACGATACAGCTGCTCAATTTTATAAGAAAGAAAAAAAAAGGTCTATATAGCCTTAAAAGCCTATGCAATATATACTGAACAGATTGAGCACTAGTTACTTTAATGAAAACTAATGTGAAGAGCAGAAAAAACGTTCCCTCTAGAAGAGTCACTCTCATCATCTATAAGATCTATATCTTCACACAGAACATATCAAGTGGTGGAAGATGGATGACTGTTTAATGTTCCCCATGTTATTTACTTTTTATTATAGGCTTCTTTCATTTTGGATAATGACTGTTAGACTGCCAGATTATGAAATGATGAGTTGTTTGCTCTGCTCAGAGGCGTAGCTCAGTAGCTAGGTTCTCCAGCACCCGGGGCAAAGATTCAGTTTGGCGCCCCCCCCCCCCAACCTCTTTCCCGACATCTCCTTCCCCCTCGCCGTGTTTGTTTTCTCTACCAATCAATGACGTGTCATTTATTTTCCACATTTCTTTTTATGTAACTCGAGCATAAAAACATTTGTACATTTTACAAGCAATATAGTTCTCTACACAACACCAGAACCAAGCTCAGTACATAAATACAGCCCCAGAACCAAGCTCATTACATAAATACAACACCAGCACAAATACAGCTCAATTTAGTGTAACCCCTGCCGTATAGGTATGTACGGCGTAAAACTACAGCTCCCAGCATGGCCCGAACAATGGTAAGGATATGCTGGGAGATGCTGTTTCACAAAAAATAAATCATATCATAATCATACCACCCATCATCTCGCTGCAGATCATACAGTGACTACAGTGCTGATTAGAGGCAGAATAAACATTTACATTAAGTGACTCACCGGTGACGTCTCAGATTCTAGTTCTTTTTCTCCATCCGGTCCAGACCTCTATGATGACTTCTCCCGGTCACAGCCCATTTCTGCAGTTTGCCGCTCAGATGTCTTCAGCTTCTCACTTTTCCAAAATTTCTACACCTATAAATAAAGATAAAGTTCCCATTATACCACACACTACGCCCCTAAATATAATAGCGCCATACACTGCACCTCTAATTATAATAGCACCATACACCATGTCCCACACACACACCATGCCACCTGTAGATAGAGCCCCCTCTAGATAGTGCCCCCATATAGCCCATCCCTGTATATAGTGTCCCATAAATCGCTCCCCCTATGGTGCTCCACAGATAGCCCATCCCTGTATATAGCCCCCTGTAGATATAGCCCACCCCTGTAGATATAGCCCACCCTGTAGATAGTGCTCCACATATAGTCCACCCCTGTATATAGTGCTCCACATATAGTCCACCCCTGTATATAGTGCTCAACATATAGTCCACCCCTGTATATAGTGCTCCACAGATAGCCCACCCCTGTATATAGTGCTCCACCGATTGCCCACTCCTGTATATAGCCCCCCTGTAGATATAGCCCACCCCTGTATATAGTGCTCCATAGATAGCCCACCCCTGTATATAACCCCCTGTAGCTATAGCCCACCCCTGTATATAGTGCTCCATAGATTGCCCACCCCTGTATATAGTGCTCCACAGATAGCCCACCCCTGTATATAGCCCCCTGTAGATATAGCCCACCACTGTATATAGTGCTCCATACATAGCCTACCTCTGTATATAGCCCCCCTGTAGATATAGCCCACCCCTGTATATAGTGCTCCATAGATAGCCCACCCCTGTATATAGCCCCCCTGTAGATATAGCCCACCACTGTATATAGTGCTCCATAGATAGCCCAACCCTGTATATAGTGCTCCACAGATTGCCCACCCCTGTATATAGCCCCCCTGTAGATATAGCCCACCCCTGTATATAGTGCTCCATAGATAGCCCACCCTTGTATATAACCCCCTGTAGATATAGCCCACCCCTGTACATAGTGCTCCATAGATAGCCCACCCCTGTATATTGTGCTCCATAGATAGCCCACCCCTGTATATAGTGCTCCACAGATAGCCCACCCCTGTATATAGCCCCCTGTAGATATAGCCCACCACTGTATATAGTGCTCCATATATAGCCCACCCCTGTATATAGCCCCCCCTGTAGATATAGCCCACCCCTGTATATAGTACTCCATAGATAGCCCACCCCTGTATATAGCCCCCCTGTAGATATAGCCCACCCCTGTATATAGCTCCCCTGTAGATATAGTCCACCCCTGTATATGGTGCTATATAGATAGCCCAACCCAGTATATAGCCCCCCTGTAGATAAAGCCCCCCTGTAGATAAAGACCCCCTGTAGATAAAGCCCCCTTGTAGATAAAGCCCCCCGTAGATAAAGTCCCCCACGTAGATAAAGCCCCCATAGATAAAGCCCCCCTGTAGATAAAGCCCCTCTGTAGATAAAGCCCCCCTGTAGATAAAGCCTCCCCGTAGATAAATTCCCCCGTAGATAAAGCCCCCCCCCCATAGATAAAGCCCCCCCCCCTTGGATAAAGCCCCCCCTGTAGATAAAGCCCCCCCTGTAGATAAAGCCCCCCCATAGATAAAGCCTCCCTGTAGGCATGCAACAGGGTCACATTTTGTCTTCACTATTATAAGGTAACATAGAACATAACGTCTGATGCCTCTATTTGGTAGGATTTAAATGATTTTGATGAGTTTTCACACCAGTTATGCCCACTTCAAATGTTACTATTAATGCACATGAATGACAATCTTTTAAAATTCATATTTCTCTATGGAGAAATTATAAAAGCAAGAGTTCTACTAAGAGTCCTGTGCAGTAATAGAAATATGGGGAAGCAGAATGACTGATTTAAAAACATATAAGTTAGGCTATGTAACAGCTGTGGGGTATGTGGACCCACTGTGCTGCCCCGTCATAGCAGAGTAGCAGCTGGCCAAACGACAGTCAATGAAAGTCTATAGAACTTGAGTACCTGTATAGAAGTTCTTAGAGGAGTGCATTGAGGTTTGTACAACTAAAGAAGTATATGTAGTTTAGATGGGCCTCATCACAAGAAGGTATTACTCCATGGTGCCGAGCAGGAGCAGGGAACAGAAAAAGAACAACAGTGTATGTGGTTCCTCCGATGCTTGCTGCAGTTTGTGTATGCAGCTATTAGGACACAAGAAAATAACTAGGGAGAGCTACCACTGGCACCGATGAAAGTTGACTGCACACTAAAAAACAAACGATTTTTAACTCGTTTATATTGCAAAATTACTTAACTTAACATGTTTTGTCCATATATTCCTAATATTTATATATATATATTTAAAAAAAAAACATTATATTATATCTGTCTCCCCTCCCTGCCCACTTCCTTTATTTTTTTTTGTCCGTTTTTCACTTAAAATGACTTAGAACAATTCTTAAATGCATTTATCCAGGTTTTCCCTTGGACCAAAATATGACAGATAGAAAGTTATGGGGTAGAAACATTATTGTGTTTTATTAATGTTTACATTTAATGTAGGATGTGAAATGTTGGCAAATGTTGAATGTTTTCTTAACTATACCAATAAAGTTGATTAAAATTGTTCTTACATCAAAGTTGCCAGTATATGGGACACTTGCCAATGTGCGCAGTGCCATCTTGCGTGATTAATGATGTCACCCATTTTCTCACTATAAAGGAAGGACATTGACTGGTGCCATTCATGCCTTGAGCTCAACAATCTGCACAATGAAGATCATCATATTCTTTGTCCTGGCTGGTCTCAGCCTCGCTACAGGTATGTAGATACGATATATTATATTATAACATACTGTTGAATATTTTGTATATTTTACATATAAGCAGATAGAGCTGACTTGTTGCTTCTGTTTTTTGCTTTGTGTGGAAAGACTTTGGATGTGAGCCAGATCTGGTTTCAGATCGTCAGTGCGTGATACAAGCGGTACAGGTAAGATTCGTGCAGTGAAAAGTGTCCGTAATTAATTTCACATTGAAACTTTTACACAAACATCTACAATAATTATTACTAATGTGTTTTCTTTTATTCAAGCATAAATAATTTCTGGAAAATAACAACTATGTACTGTTTACTATGTAGATGGTGATGAGTATTATTGTATCTAGGTGGCCACAATAGTTTAGTTCTCATATTATTGTAAATGCTCATCTAATTTTATATGTTCCACATAAATATGTTCATAAGATCTGATCATATACTTATGAACAACATTTTGCCGATATTGACTGATAATTCGAATTGTCTTTTCTTAACTAGAATGTTCCAGATTTACTGAAAAAACTTCAGGCATTTTTGTGTGAATATAAGGATAATGTAAGTATATTATATTGTGTCACTCTCTAATGACAATAAAAAAGCATAATGACAAGGTTTGCAGTGTTCTCATTCGCATTCAGAGCCTCTGTAGGGCTATGGTCATCCTCTCTGCTATTTTTGATGGCAAGTATGGGGAAGTCTGTAGCGCTATTCTTACTGCAAAAATACCTGAACACCAACAGACACTTAAAAATCGCCTGTATCTTTTTAATAACGGATTTAGCATAGCTGTTATGGCTCTATTATAAATAGAAGTCATGACTCAAGTGTGAACAGAGCCTAATAAAAGAAAAATAAGCAGCCTCTTCCTACCGTGTATTGTACTATTTCTCAAGAACACACGTAGGACTCGTTGTCTCCTCTTCTCCTAATCGGTAGATTAATCAGAGAAGAAAGTATGGAGGATAAACGTCCTGTATTCCTGCTGACAATCCTCTATGTATTTCTCCTATAGTCAATGCTGTAAAATACTAATGTTTAGTCTAGATGAAACTCTTATACAATTGTAGAAGGGAAGGAAGAAGGAGAAATAAAACTCAACCTCAAATTCTCCAGCTCTACAAATCTGAATCCTGTTACTACGAGAATGAATGACAACTTATAATCACATTGTAAATCCTAAATTAGTAAGTGTGAAACGTAAACCCCTAATTTTTTTTATAGGCCCCCTTATATTTTACTTTAAAACATAGAAATACATGACTTTACCTAGATTTTAAGTCAGCTTAAAGGGGGTTTCTGGTTTTATGTAAATAATTGTAATTGTGTATTATTCTAATATATTTTATATTTTAATTTCTTTGCTTATTTGCATTTATTGCTCATATTCAGAGACTAAAAACTTAGCCCTATCAGGTGCTGCTCACACCAGTACAAGTGAATATCTCAGGATGAGCAGTAATAAGGATTACATAGGCAGATTGCTCACAGAAGCACTGTATAGTTATATGTATGTATACAAAGACACGGACGTTCATACAGCGCAGTCCTCAAGATCTCATCTCTAGGACCAAACTGATACAGAGAGCCCATTACAAAGTTTAACAATTCTCTATGCTTAAAGTAATAAACCCAATCACTAAGTCTGGATTCACACATCGCGTATTTGTTGCAGATTTTGATGCAGATATTTGAGCCAAAGTCAGAAGTGGTTTCAAAACGAATGGGAAACAAAGAAAAAATATACTTCTTGATCCACTTCTGGCTTTGGTTAGAAAATCTGCATTAAAATCGGTAAGAAAATCTGCAACAAATACGCTATGTCTGAATCCAGCCATATTCAGCATCAACCTTAATCAGTTGATAATTTGATTTTCCATTCACTTCATTATAATTACTTTGTCAATTGTTATTCCACAGATTGAAAACAATGAAGAAAATTATAAGAAATTTGCCGGTGAATTTATAAAGACACTGGTAAGAAATATATCTGTCTGTTGTCCAGTGTCCAGGTATGGTGTTCTCACATCAATGACAATGGGACAGATTTACTATTGGTGTTGCGCCAGAATTCTGACCTAAGTTGCACCTTCCTTTTAGCGCAAATTATTTTAGACAAGTTAATCAATGAAAGACGCAGAAAAGAACCAATGTTTGTGAATCATCTGACAACGGGGCAGGAAATTAGCTAACTTTTCCAGTGAGTTCTCAGAATAAGCTGATATATGTGTACATGAGGAATAACATTATTTCTGGCCATTATATGACTTGCATGAGGCATTATTTAGCAGTTTTTTTCTCCTCAGTCTCTATCTCTAATTCTCAGTTGTCTCAAAGCTAGTGGACGGAGTCTAACTGCTATTATGTATTCTATACACTGCACACATAGAAGAGGAGAATCCTGCTCCCCCATCTGTATCTAACACGCGCACACGCACGCACGGACGCACGCACTCACACAAGCTACAGCAGCATGGAGGAGATTATGCAGGAGTAATGAGTAGTGTAGCTGAGAATACTGCACTGGGGTGAGATTTACATCTTATCAGCAGCATCACTGTGTGTTTTCTATCTGCTCCTGCTTCCTCCCCCTGCTCACCCCCCCCCCCCCTCCGTAGACTTACATTACACCTAGTAGCAGTAACTTCACACAGAATTTGCATGGATAAAACAACAAAACTTAACCGTAAGTAAATTGCAAAGATGTTTTTTTATCAGATGTACTTGTAGATCAGCATAGGTTGTTTGAAAAGTTAGTGTCCATTTAAGATGTGCCAATTTGCACCAACATTTTTGTGCAAAGTAAGCCAGCCAAGAGGGGGTATAACGTAAGGCCACATGCAAATGTCCGTGCAGTTTTTACAGTCAGTAAATACTGCACGGACACTGACGTGGAGTGTCGACGCATTTGTGGAACTTGCTCACAGTAATAAGTATAGGAGCACGATCCATAAATGCGAAAAATGTCCTATTTTTTTTGTGGCTCATTCCTACGGCCCAGAAACACACCCGTAAATATATGCGAAGGTGTCAGTATTTTATCTGCAATTACGGATATGTACTATGCCTAAATGGAGAGCACCAAGGAAGCAACGCCAGCCAAACCCCAATTCCCAAGAATTGAACATTAATGAAATAAATATCTGTATGTTAATGTAAGGTATACTAGAGGGAACAAGAAAAGAAGAGGGGGGCGGGACTTACAAGCCCTGAATAAACATGATAGTATCGGTGGGGATACACACTGGATGAATTATAAACCTAAAAACGGAGTCCGACACACCAAGGATTGGTTTAAAAAATAACAAGTTTTATTAGAACAATTAACAAAAGAGACAATTAAAAGTTAAAGATGATTGCCACAGTGTAAGAAAGATACCAGACAATGATACATGGATTACATGAATTATTTAAGTTGTAATGCACTAGGTAGCAGAGTGACACTGGAAGGATGAAAAAATAATATATATATCAATTAATTAATTAATTAATTGAAAAATGTGTGTGTAGCCGTAATGCATAAAGACCTGCATCCATTTCAACAGGTAGAGACCACAGCTAAGTGGTATATATTAATTATAGCCAGATGCAGGAGTTCAGGCACAGCCACAGGTCACTCACAATAGGAACACCATTAGGTGTATGCATAAGAGTATTAGCAAAAGAAAATCAGGAGTAAAAGCTCTAAAATAGAGCAGAGCACCTTACCCATGTCACAATTCACACTGTCTGGCATCAGTGTGAATTGTGACATGGGTAAGGTGCTCTGCTCTATTTTAGAGCTTTTACTCCTGATTTTCTTTTGCTAATACTCTTATGCATACACCTAATGGTGTTCCTATTGTGAGTGACCTGTGGCTGTGCCTGAACTCCTGCATCTGGCTATAATTAATATATACCACTTAGCTGTGGTCTCTACCTGTTGAAATGGATGCAGGTCTTTATGCATTACGGCTACACACACATTTTTCAATTAATTAATTAATTAATTGATATATATATTATTTTTTCATCCTTCCAGTGTCACTCTGCTACCTAGTGCATTACAACTTAAATAATTCATGTAATCCATGTATCATTGTCTGGTATCTTTCTTACACTGTGGCAATCATCTTTAACTTTTAATTGTCTCTTTTGTTAATTGTTCTAATAAAACTTGTTATTTTTTAAACCAATCCTTGGTGTGTCGGACTCCGTTTTTAGGTTTATAATTACGGATATGTGTATGGGGCCTTACACTGAAGTGTGTAAAGATGCACCAAATTTATCATACAGCATAAGCCACTGTAATAAATTGTTCACATCTAGTGCTAACTCTATGCTGTCAGTATTTGAGTCAGTGTCAGTACATCGACCCCAATATTTACCCTTTAAGGGTTTAAAAATATAACAAAACATGATAGATCTCGTTTGGTCCCATAATATATTTATACATAGTAATAGGGTCTACCCTAAACTTTTCTAAAACGGAATAACCCTATTGTCTGTAATTGTTCTTAGTAATTCACCTATTCTTTTAATTGTTTTTAAGTCTTTTCCATTTGTGTTATATATTTCTTAAAAATCTGATATCTGCAACTGCACGCAATATTCCATGCATGGTGTGAGTAACGAATGGTCCAGTTCTGCTGCAAGCGCTGGTAGGGCAGCTGCGAAACATTTAAATGCCCTGTGGCAGTTCTGCTGTACAGGGCCGTCTTTAGGTTGGATGGCGCCCTGTGCGGTACTCTTTATTGCTGTCCTCCACAAACCCAAAAATTAACTACAAATATCTAGGCACGCACATACTGGAACATATTTACTGTACAGACATAGAGGTACATATTTAGACATACATGCAAATATATACACTACCGTTCAAAAGTTTGGGGTGACCCAGACAATTTTGTGTTTTCCATGAAAACTCACACTTATATTTATCAAATGAGTTGCAAAATGACTAGAAAATATAGCCAAGACATTGACAAGGTTAGAAATAATGATTTTTTATTTGAAATAATAATTTTCTCCTTCAAACTTTGCTTTCGTCAAAGAATGCTCCATTTGCAGCAATTACAGCATTGCAGACCTTTGGCATTCTAGCTGTTAGTCTGCTGAGGTAATCGGGAGAAATTTCACCCCATGCTTCCAGAAGCCCCTCCCACAAGTTGGATTGGCTTGATGGGCACTTCTTGCGTACCATACGGTCAAGCTGCTCCCACAACAGCTCTATGGGGTTGAGATCTGGTGACTGCGCTGGCCACTCCATTACAGATAGAATACCAGCTGCCTGCTTCTTCCCTAAATAGTTCTTGCATAATTTGGAGGTGTGCTTTGGGTCATTGTTCTGTTCTAGGATGAAATTGGCTCCAATCAAGCGCTGTCCACAGGGTATGGCATGGCGTTGAAAAATGGAGTGATAGCCTTCCTTATTCAAAATCCCTTTTACCTTGTACAAATCTCCCAATTTAGCAGCACCAAAGCAACCCCAGACCATCACATTACCTCCGCCATGCTTGACAGATGGCGTCAGGCACTCTTCCAGCATCTTTTCAGTTGTTCTGCGTCTCACAAATGTGTGATCCAAACACGTCAAACTTCGATTTGTCTGTCCATAGCACTTTTTTACAATCTTCCTCTGTCCAATGTCTGTGTGCTTTTGCCCATATTAATCTTTTCCTTTTATTAGCCAGTCTCAGATATGGCTTTTTCTTTGCCACTCTGCCCTGAAGGCCAGCATCCTGGAGTCGCCTCTTCACTGTAGACGTTGACACTGGCGTTTTGTGGGTACTATTTAATGTAGCTGCCAGTTGAGGACCTGTGAGGTGTCTATTTCTCAAACTAGAGACTCTAATGTACTTGTCTTGTTGCTCAATTGTGCAGCGGGGCCTCCCACTTCTCTTTCTACTCTGGTTAGAGCCTGTTTGTGCTGTCTTCTGAAGGGCGTAGTACACACCGTTGTAGGAAATCTTCAGTTTCTTGGCAATTTCTCGCATGGAATAGCCTTAATTTCTAAGAACAAGAATAGACTGTCGAGTTTCACATGAAAGCTCTCTTTTTGTAGCCATTTGGAGAGTTTAATCGAACCCACAAATGTAATGCACCAGATTCTCAAAGGTCCGTTTTATAGCTCCTCTAAACAGCAAAACTGTTTACAGCGGTGCTAACATAATTGCACAAGGGTTTTCAAGCAAGTGTTTTCTAATCATCCATTACCCTTCTAACACAGTTAGCAAACACAATGTACCATTAGAACACTGGAGTGATGGTTGCTGGAAATGGGCCTATATACACCTATGTAGATATTGCATTTAAAACCAGACGTTTGCAGATAGAATAGTCATTTACCACATTAACAATGTATAGAGTGTATTTCTGATTAATTTAATGTTATCTTCATTGAAAAAAACTGTGCTTTTCTTTCAAAAATAAGGACATTTCTAAGTGACCCTAAACTTTTGAACGGTAGTGTATATATATGTATATATATATATATATATATATATATATATTTATATATATGTATACATTATATATATATATATATATATATATATAGTATTAAAAAAATAGGCAGCACTCCGCAGTAAATGTGAAAAAAAGTGTACTTTTATTGCCCCCTGCCTATTTTTTGAATGCTACGTAATTTGGAACGTGGTCTGTTTCTGAGGAATTGCACCCACTGTTTGCCGATGCTGCTGGATTCATTCGTTTGTCTGTCTATATATATATATATATATATACACACAAACGGGAACACGTACGCATATATACATAGGTACATAGATAGCAATGCTGGGACATACATACATGCGCACACACACCCATATACTGGAACATAAACAAATACATGGAGGCACATATATAGACCTACTACAGACAAATGTATACACCCACATGCACATATTTCCACAAAGGCATATACATACATGCACAGAGACAAACATACACATACAAACATAAAGACATATATGCACCCATATATACTCATACAGGCACACATATGCACACAGCCACACATAAACACACACACACACACACACACACACACACACAAAGGCACATATATAAATATATATGTAAATAAATATATATATATATACACACACATGTACACACAAACAAACATATACACAGAGACATATATACACATACAGACACACATATATAGACACAGGCACACATATACTTGTACAGAGACAGATATATACACACACGTACTGGAACATATACACTTACAAACACAGAGAGAAATAAACAGAGAAACATACATAAAAGCACAGAGACACATATAGACACTCATAAGCACATTTACAGGCATGACCCACAGAAAGATTTTCCAATAGGCACCTGCCTCCTCCCTTGCTGACAGGCTTCTTGCTGTTGTGGGCAGATCTTTCTGCTCTTTTCTTTTTGTCTCTGCTCCTGTCTCCTCTGTGTGTGTAACCAGGAGTAGAAGATATAGTGCTCGTCAAACGGACGATCCAGCGGTGCCCCCTACATGCTAGGAGGGTGCTGCGCCCTGTGCACTCAAACAGGTCGCACACCCCTAAGGCCGGCCCAGCTGCTATATCACCTAAATCAATGCCATGCTGTATGTCATCAAAGGTCAAAGTAGCTAAATTTTATTCATCCATCAGTGAAAAAGGTGAAACGTTTCAGCTGCTCAATGCAGCCTTTGTCAAGCATTGAGAAGCTGAAACGTTGCACCTTTTTCACTGATGGGTGAGTACAATTTTGCTACTTTTACCTGTGGAGTGCTGCCTCTCTTTCCATTTTGCCTACATTTGGGGATTTACGAGTCGGATCCCTGGAGGCTTGCACCCGAATACCCTGGAGGTTTTCCATTCTACAGTGCTGCCCGCATCTCCTTTGGATAATGCTGTATGTCATGATATAATCACAGTTGTTATTTCTGGCCCCCCTGTTTAGCACTATGGGAGGCTGTTTAGTGAGTACAAAAAGATGCACTAGTATAACTCTATTAGGGTATGACACTTCTATGCTTATTTGAATAGATCTGTCACTTGTTTGCCTCCTTAAAGGAGTTGCCCTGTTTAGAAAACCCATTTTCATCTACTCTATTAGGCTCCTTTCACACAAACAAGTATTTTGTATGTTTTAGACCCTCTCCTAGCTTTGGCTTCCAAATGCTAATGCAAAATTCCGACTAAAATACTGCCGTGTAAAAGTAGCCTTGGAGAATTAATATAGGAGAGTCCTGTGTTCAGGATACTCATCTATTGTTTAGAGTGAATAGCAGTTACATAGATTATCTCTCGCTAGAAGGCCGGTACTGTCCTGCATTACACAGATAACCTATTGATTTGAATGGACACTGTGTGATGCTGAATTTCTCCTATGGTGATGCAGGGAAATAAAGCGCTTACTGCCAGGTTTCCCCACAGATCACAGCAGATCGCTGGGGTCCAGTAGGGGGAAACAGTAATCAGCTTATTGTCAAGGGACCAGGCTAACAAGTAAGAATTGTCCAAAGTGGTGAACCCTTCTAAGTCAATGCTTCCTTTTAAGGTGTAGCCCATTATTCAGAAATAAAATACTACCTGGGTCCCTGCTAGGTTCATATCCAGGTTTCGGAAAAAAAATGTAAGGATCCTTTCTTACCACTAACAATATGATGCCGGGTGATCTCTAGCCAGAATTATCTGTCATTTTGGTCAGTAATATACCAAACCTGACCACCCAGTAATACGATATTTGTTAAAGATTATGCTTTATATTTTACCTAATGTTTGAATGTCCTCCCGCCAACAATTCTTTGGCTTTTCCTGTGCTGCTTTTCGCCTCCTCTATGGAGCAATCATTCTAATTGCTAGCAAAACTCTTCTATATTTTAGCAATGTTTCTAAGTGTTACAATATGTACATTTAGTGGGTAAGCTTTCCTTTCTATCCCCCATGCTTACACTGAAATACTCGTCATATAATGTAATCACATAAAAGAGGCTGCAATGGAGTCTATCGGACATTTATCCTGTTGCTCAGCTTTTCCATTAAGGGGCCGTGTCTCGTCTTTCCTTAACATATTAAAGTATGAACTTGCACTTGAGTATTAGTGAACAGTATAGAACAATTCCCTATTATACAGCTGATGATGAAAACTGTTCTCCCTTGTAAAAGAACACAATTTACCATGCCTCATGCTAATGACATCACCTTGTATTTCACAGCTTACTTTCTATATAATGATATATTATATATTGTATTATTTATATGCAATGTAATTGTAATTAAGGTTTTGTTTCCCTTCTAACCCCATTTTTTCTTCTAATCCATTAACAGGCATTGGCTGGTTGTGGCGTTGATCAACTTCTTTGCACAAGCAAAACATTTGTAAGTTAAACCTAATAACAGTGTAAGCCTAAATATGAACAATTAAGCAGATGATGTGCTTTCCATATTATGTCATATACTGTAGTTAAGTACCGTAGATTCAAATGAAGAATCAAGTCCAGTCCTTGTTTTTGTCCGGAAAAAAGACAGGCAGGCAGTTTTATGTGTGGACCAAAACACAAGGACGCGTTTTACCACGA
Organism: Rhinoderma darwinii; assembly: GCF_050947455.1. Lineage (NCBI taxonomy): Eukaryota > Metazoa > Chordata > Amphibia > Anura > Rhinodermatidae > Rhinoderma > Rhinoderma darwinii. The sequence continues at coordinate 34,110,932 of NC_134693.1, forward strand.
GTGGCCGCGGTTTTGTGATCCGATCTTTGGCCAGACGGCTTGTATAGGTTAAACACATTGAACAAATGTGTTTCCACTTTACAAACTGCATAGACAAAAACTGCATCACACATCCAGGGTATTTTGTGGTAAAACATGTGCGGTTTTGATGTGCGGTGATTGACCGCATGGCACAGTACCTGCCTATGTGAATACACCCTAGAAAGAAAAAACTGGCTGGACAGCATTGGCCAATTAAGAATCAATAGAATCATTAGGAAGGGATTAACACTTTCCTACCACACTAATAATAGTATATTCTAGATATTGGGTTGTTCCTGGAAACTGCTATACTATTACAGAGGAATTCCAATGCATTATGCAATGAAAATATAAATGATGAGTTAGAGTTCCTTAGTGGGAAAAGGTTAAAAAAAAAAAAACAAAAAAAAACATTTGATAACTTTTAAAGGAAAAAACACAAGCAAAAAATTATGTATAAATCCCACTTTTTTCATAAAAACAGTTTTTTTTAAATAAAAGTAATTAAACAGAAAATAAAAACATACAAATAATTTCATCATAACTGTAACAATCAATAGAATGCAATTAGTTTGTTATTTTGAACTTATAGTGAACAGCATAACAAAAAAAATGCCTTTCCTTTTTTTTAAACATATTTTCCCCCACGTGAATTATAGGTATATAGACCCCATTTTGGTACTATTAACTTGTCCTGCAAAAAACAAGCCATCAGTCACCTATGCCAATGCCAACATTGGCCGTGTTCTTACATGTTACTAATATCCTAAAGCACATTAGATCAATTATTTAAGTTTTAGTTTTTTTTATATTCTGTTATTAAAACTCTGGATAATAATAGTTGTAAGGAATGCACCCATTCTTATATTAAAGTACATTCAATAGAGACATCTCATAAGACAGTATTGGTGAAAGTCTGGGCTCTGAGCATCTTATTATTCACTAGAACGAAGGGGCTGTGGTCCATTTGGCCCTCAATGTTAGTTAAATACTAATAAATGCTAATATTAAGATATTTGATCTGATTTTGTGTTTAAACAATTGCCAAAAATACTGCTGAAAAATCATTAAAGGGGTATTCCCTGAATCAAAATCATCACCTAACCACAGAATAGAGGATCATTTTTGATCGCTTAAGGCACGACCGCAGGGACCACCATCATTTGTGAGAACAGGGCTCCGGAACCCCCAGATCCACCTCACTGCACCCTCCGCAATGAGGAGGAGCTTCAATGGAGCGACAGTTGGACATGCGCCCGCCGCACTATTCAATGTCTTTGAAAATGACGGAAACAGCTTAGCTCTGTTTCCGTCATTCCAGCAGACTTTAAATGGAGCAGCAGCGGGTTCCCCCAGCGATCAGAAAATTATCACCAATCCTGTGCATAGGTGATCACTTTTGATTTTGATGCAACCACTTTAACAACACCAAGCTTAAAAAAAAAATCATTACAGACGTTATACAGAATCAACAGCCCATACTTTATGTTAGTATGTATCTCTGTGTTCCAATAAGGCTTTTTTGAGTAGGTTAAAATACATTAGTTTGTTTCAATATTTAGTTTAACTCATATTTTACTGTTTTGTGGTTTCTACTATGCACAAAGCAGTAGCAACAGCATGGAGATTATACAGCAGTAATGAGCAATGGAGCTGAAAATCCAGCACTTGGACGACATATAACACTTACCAGGAAGCTGCAGCGTCTACCTGTGTCTTTTTCACTCTGCTCCTACTTCCACTGACCTCTCCATGGACTTTCAGAGGCAGCGTGTCTGTGTCTCTTTCTTTCTTTGCTCCCTCCTCCTACTCCCCCTCTCCAAACACTTCTGTAGGCAGGCTGTGAAGAAACACTCCTCCCCACTTCCTGTAGTCTGTCTCCTCTGCACTGTAATAGGGACAGATTTTGCTTGTTTTTAGGGGTGGACAGCAGATTACAGGAAGGGAAACACCTAGTGGCAGTAACTTCATTCAGAATTTGCATGGATAAAACAACTAAATATTTGGACGGTACTGTTAGTAAATTACAAAGTTGATATATCAGGTATACTATTAGATTAGCATAATTTGTTTGAAAATCTAGTGTCCATTCAAGAGTAAACTATGTAAATGTGTAAATCTACAGATCAGAACATTTGTTTGTCGCAAATTGCCCTGTGTAACATCTTTTACATTTGCATTTTACTACAGGAAGAACTTTCAATAGATATTGGAGAGCTTTCAGCACACTTAGTATACGGTGTGGATAAGATTTTAGTAAGTTTTCTAGTTGTTTTTTTTAATCTCATTCTATTAGTGGGTCATTATTGAAAAATTCATATATTGAAATAGCATATGTATGAAAAGAAAATCGTGAAACTGGTTACATTTAACGTTTTTTAATTATTACAGCAAACAATAACATCTGAAACGTCTGACAAGTAAAATAATATTCATTGAGACATTTTGACAGCGAAGAAATAAAACTAAGACTTGTTATGTAAACCTAGATGTACATAAGATAGCTGCCAAACAGTTATTCTTGGATAACAGGATCAGCCAAACACACATTTACAGTATCCTGTCATAGTCCAAGATCGAGAAAGGCTGCCAGAAAAAGTTATCTCTAACACAACCCCTTGATGGATTAATATGACCTTTGACCCTAAGCTGTACATAAGCTGTGGGCCTCCTCCCCATACCCCACATTAGATCAATGTCGGCCGAACCTCTGATTTCGTCAATACCGACCGACCATCTAACGTGTACTCTGGCAGATGGTGACAGAATAAAGGTTCGGGCATGTTTGATTTAAACATTCACAATCCTTTTGTTCTCAGAGAAGATATGTTTTGCCCCTCCAATAAATATATATTAAAAAAATAACATTTGTAAAACATGACAGGTTAGATACAGCACAATGTCCCTGGATATACTTTATAATGAATATAAGCACTGTGGGGCCTACACATAATTTGCTTCTTCAAAAGCATTAATCTATGTATGATAATATATCTCGAAAAAATAGTCATAGAGTTATCAAAAAATACCACTGTAAAAGTAACAAATATCATTATACTGTTACTGAATAAAACATACTATACAAAGATCAATATTACCAGTATACAGTGATCATTTAGAGGTTAATACCAGTTATACACAGGCGTTCTGCAGACCATATAAGTTATTACAGCACAGTTCCATCCAGTGTCTCACAGGTGACATCTTCTATGGTTGTAGTCGTTCACGGTCCCTTTTCTTCATCTGGCTCAGACCGCCATGATGACTTCTTCCATCCACGACTTTCCTATGCAGAATTTAATACACAGACATCTTTGGCTTCTTGATTTTCCAGCATTCTACCCATCTATTCTCCACCTCTATACAAACTTCCCATCCATAGTGCCACAGACGGTAATAAAGCTACCCTGGGTGCCCCACACAGTAAAAGTACCCCCTTCTATGCCCCCTATTGTTCCCACACAGTAAGTGCCGCTCTTAGGCCCCTATCACTAATAATGCACCCACATTAATATTTACCCCTTTTATGCCCACTCAGTAATAATGCCCCCACAGTTATAATGCCTCCTTTAAGTCCCTTAAGTAATTGCACCCTTTTATGCACCCACTCAGAAAAAATGCCCCTTTATGTTCCCACAGTAATTGCACCTGCTTTTATGCCATTGTAGTAAGAATGCCCCATATTTAATGCGCCCATAGTAAGGCTGCCCCCTTTCTGCCCCACAGTAAGAATGCCCCCATTTTTATGCACCCACAGTAAAACATTTATAGTGCCCCATTTGCGCCTCTAAAAAAAACCAAACATTCTGCTTACCTAATAGTAGAGAACCATGGTGGGTAATTCTAACTTCTTGCTTTGAGTTCAGCGGCGAGGGCGGAGTGAAGAGTGCCAGGCCGCAGACGTCAAGGTGTGCTCCTGGTTTCTCGTAGGCCACAGGCCTAATCAAGACTGTGGCTTATGAAAGCTAATGGCGGGGCAAAGAACAAATGGCTCCCTGCGCCACCATTTTTGGCGTATTTCAGCGGAGGATGGGGTCCCAGATCCTAAAGCCCCATCAACATCTTGGATAATCCGCCACTGACACAACTTAAGTAACAAAGGATAAGTATGCTGAAACCCCACATGTGCGATCTTTGTTTACATGAACAGACGACATCATGGAACAGCCAGTCTGCCACAAAACATATTAGATTGTTGGTAGATTTCACTGATATCAGAGCGATTTTCCATGACAAATAAAAAATACAGCGTCCAATCAGGTCACCTGCTTTAATTTACCAACTTTCCTTAAGGTTCCCGTACATCTACCTATAGTTCTTAACAATACTACCAGAAAAATAATATTGTTACTGATTGTTAACATTATGTCTATGTAAATTTTCCCCATCGGTCATAATATGGGGATTGCATTACATTTTTCTTGCTTGTTACTAACTACAATTATAGCGGTCCATTGGCTATCATACAAAAATATGTACAATCTTTGTAAAAATAGGCATTATGTCGCTCATGGAAAATTACTCCGATGGTTGTGGAGTTCTTGAAATGTATGTTGCATTAACAATTGACATCTAAATGTTAAAAAAATAATAAAACTAAACGCTGCTCCTATCAAGGCAAATTGTCCCCTTTTAGGCCAGCCTTAGACTAATGACAACGTTATTTGTGCTATCAAATTTTCTAAACTTAAAAAAAACGACAACCAACCATCTTGTCTTTTCTTTTCTCCAGAATGTACTAGGAATAAGTGAAGGTTTGACACAGATATTATGCGATGTGGTAAGGACACAATTATACATTGGGCTTTGTGTTTTTCTGATATCTAGGTGTTCTTTTACTGTGGAGAAATAGGTTGAGTTTATATTGCTTTTGTAAAGACTTCTTGTTTAGCCATAGAGGCCTCCATCAGATCTACTGAAAGGATAAACTGTAAGGGCATGACCACACATGGCGGAATTCCTCCGCAACTGTCCGCATCAATGCCGCACAGAATCTGCGTTGCAGATTCTGCAGCGGATCTGCACAAAATGTGCAGAAAATTGATGCGGACTGGCCGCTGCGGACTGCAGGAAAAGTGCTTCTCTTCTCCCTATTCAGTGCAGGATAGAGAGAAGGGACAGCACTTTCCCTAGTGAAAGTCAAAGAAATTCATACTTACCAGCCGTTGTCTTGGTGACGCGTCCCTCTTTCGGCATCCGGCCCGACCTCCCTGGATGACGCTCCAGTCCATGTGACCGCTGCAGCCTGTGCTTGGCCTGTGATTGGCTGCAGCCGTCACTTACACTGAAACGTCATCCTGGGAGGCCGGACTGGAGACAAAAGCAGGGAGTTCTCGGTAAGTATGAACTTATATGTTTTTTACAGATACATGTATATTGAGATCGGTAGTCACTGTCCCGGGTGCAGAAACAGTTACTGCCGATCGCGTAACTCTTTCAGCACCCTGGACAGTGACTATTTACAGACGTCTCCTAGCAACGCTCCCGTCATTACGGGAGCCCCATTGACTTCCTCAGTCTGGCTGTAGACCTAGAAATACATAGGTCCAGCCAGAATGAAGAAATGTCATGGTAGTAAAAACAATACGCTCCGCAGCACACATAAGATCTGCGGACTTCATTGCGGAATTTTGACTCTCCATTGAAGTCAATGGAGAAATTCCGCCATGAGTCCGCAACCAGTCCGCCACTGCTCCGCAACAGACAGAGCATGCTGCGGACACCAAATTCCGCTCCGCAGCCTATGCTCCGCAGCGGAATTGTACGCATCGTGTAAACGAACACTGCTAAATTAAAGTGAAAGTCAATGGAGAAACGGCTCCGCTGCGGATTAACGCTGCGGAGTGTCCGCAGCGGAATTTAAGTGAAATTCCGCCATGTGTGAACCCGCCCTTATACAAAAAAGAAAATACAAAATACAAAAAGATTTCTGTTGTACAATTCTGCATCCTATCAAGGAAGGAGTTTGTGACCATGAAAAATATTATCAAGAATGTGTAGTTGTGTTTTTCTATTTACTTTATTATTTTTTCAACAATCTAAAAGAATAAATGATATAACACAAGACAGTGAGGGACTGCTATTGAATAACATTTTCTTATCTCTCTCTGATAATATACTGTGTGATCATGTATTATTAATAATAGTGGAAGATCTAAATAAGAATACATATGTAGAACGCATGATTACTGTTAAAAATATTATACATTTATATTTTGTTCTTTTACAGGCAGGAGATGCTTTGGCATCAGAATGTTTGAAACATATACTCCAGGTATCAGCATTGTACACCTATATATTAGTAGATACAGAAATGTTACTTGCATTTTGCATTATATCTAAATTAAAGGATAATTCTAAATGGACACTACAAAATTTGTATCTATATCGTGTTTAATATAAATTAACATTTCTGGCTTAAGCTAAGACTCTTTTCAATTTTTTGTGGCAAAATCATAATTCAATTTCCCACAATAATGTAAGTTGCAAAGAGTTACAAGTGCAGCAAAGTCAATCTGTGCTGATCCAGAGACATAAAACATTCCCCCCTGAGGCAGATGCCAATTCCTTCATAATAGGGCTACATTTCTCCTACATATCAAATTAGAATAAATCAATGAAATTCTTAAATGTTTGTAAACTGAATGCATGTGTTTGCAATAATGAATTACCCTTTTACACAAAAATACTGTTTAAAACTGAAGTTTAATATTCTGCATGTCCTCTAATTATATTTCAAACTGAAAATGCAAATGATTAATTTCATTATTATTATTTTAATTTTTGCTTTCTTTATTTAAGAATCTAACCCCAGATTTGATTGAGAAGGTTAATGCCCTAGTCTGTGAGGTAAATATGTAAATGGTGAATAAAAAATGATTAAAAGAAACAGCTTTAATGGCGTAATTTATATATATATATATATATAGAAGACAGCGTAGGAAGCAGTGACGGCACCAGGACTTCAAGGCAGATGCAAGCAAAGTGGATTTATTCACCTCCGAAAAACACAGCAACGTTTCGGTTCAACAGGAACCTTTCTCAAGCCATCAAGATGGCTTGAGAAAGGTTCCTGTTGAACCGAAACGTTGCTGTGTTTTTCGGAGGTGAATAAATCCACTTTGCTTGCATCTGCCTTGAAGTCCTGGTGCCGTCACTGCTTCCTACGCTGTCTTCTATCCATAAAATAGGGGAATTGATTCATCCCCTGGTGACGAGCACATGGCCTGATTTCCTGTTATTTTGGAGTGCTGTGTTTATCCATTGCTGGACTGTATATATATATATATATATATATATATATATATATATATATATATATATATCCTCTTAGAATCAGGTGGGATCAATATGGTACATGTAAAAATCTATAATTTCTCTTATTTCATAGTAAATGGAGGATCTGAGCTCAGTTGCGCTGCTCTAACATTGAATGCACTAAGACAAATCAAACAGTTGAATACCCAATTATAAGTTATAATGATAAATGGTAGAAATAAGGGAGTAATGTTACTGATCTGCTGGCGCTGAAACCAAAGAGGAAAGATTCCTCAGTGGACTGTACACTTTTCTGCATTTCGGTGAAACATGTCCCAGTAACAATACATGCTTCTATAGTAAAACTAGAAGGGAATTAAATTGAGTCTGACACCAGTTTTCTTCTGCTCAATCTGAGGGCAGCATAAAGTAGTGACAGAGACCCTGATTCCAGCGCTGGGTCACTTACTTGACAATAATCTGTAGTTTTTATAAAATCACTTCTTATCTCTTCCAGTCCTTATCCATGAACTGTGGCTAGCCCCGCCCACAACATGTTGATTGGCAGCTTTTCTCCATATGAACAGTATGGGAGCGAGATGTAAATCTGCTGCAGGTGGGCGGGGCTAGCCACAGTTCATGGATAAGGACTGCAGGAGATAAATAGTGACATTATAAAAATACAGATTATTGTCAAGTAAGTGACCCAGCGCCGGAATCAGGGTCTCTGTCACTGCTTTACTCGGCCTTTAGAAAGAGCAGCATAAACCCGGTGACATTACCTTTCATACTTTGAGGTGTTATTAGCTAACAGAACTCACTGTAAATTTCCTTGTAACTTTTTGTTTATCATTTCTAGAAAAATAGAGATGCGTTATCTTCCCATGACCTCATTGTGCTCCTGGTAAGTTTAAAGATAATTCATGTTTAATAAGTAGCCTTCTTCTTTCAGAGTTACAAAATGTGATTATTTCATAACTGATTATTCAGTGATAAGGTAACATGTGAACGAGCAGTTACTTAAGCTGAGAAGATAGGTGTTGTATTATTACAAGACTAAACCCTGTAGATCATCACAACCCTTATCCAGTGTATTACTACAGGAGAATATACCTTTAAGCTGAGTTCACACTGAGTTTTTTGCAGGAGGAAAATTCTGCCTCATAATTCCGTTTGGGATTTTGAGGCAGATTTTGACCTACATGCACGCCGTTTGCCGTGATTTTTGCTGCGTTTTTCGCTCGCGCCAATGGAGTGGTACGTGCAAAAAAACTCAGCGAAATATGCTTCCTCTGCGTCCCATTGAACGCCCGAATTTAGGGCATGACGCTTCTCTTTACCGCGAGATAGTTTTTCCGCTCGCGGTAAAAAACGCCTCTGCCTATCATTGAAATCAATGGGAGCCATTTTCGGGCATTTTTTTGCGTGGTTTCCGACACGGTTTCCCACTTGTCCACTTGCTGTTTCTGATTGTGAGCGATATGGAAAAAAAAAAGATCAATGGTATAAACAGAAATCATAGGGCCCCTTAGCAGAACGTAGTATGGGCCCAATCTCCCATTAAGAGCTCCGACAAATTTATTTGTACGTTTATAACCACCGTAACTTTCGACCATATCTTTATAGGGGGAGCTCTGTTAATGCTGATGCACCATGAGAGCGGTGTGCCAGTATCTGTCCCCTGTGCCGCGTGTAACTGATTTATGAACAGGGTACATGACTTATTGTGGAAACTGGCTTAGGCCAAAAACACTAGGTCAGATATTTTTTAACACTTTTCTAATTAGAAAAGTTGAGGATTTAAAAAAAGACAAAAAACAAGACAAGCTCCTAATGACTCACCAACTATATCCAACTCATACATCGGAAAAAGTTCAACAGGTGCTACAAAAATATGGCGCTCAGTCTACATAATTATATAAATCTTCCGTATACTCCATCTGACACATAATGTAATATAACTGGCTGCCTTTTTTATGAAGAAGGTACAATGCACACCAATGGGAGTTATTTTCAAGGTAGATATTTATTATTATTTTGCCAGTATCAGTGCAACGTTTTGGTCATATCCTTGACCTTCCTCAGGCACTGTAGTATGCTGGTTCCTGCGAAATAGCGCTTGCGTAGACGCGGCTGGCTTAAATAAGAGGCGCTGCCTGCAACCACCACTAGGGGGAGCTCAGTGCCTTTATACAGTTACTATTGAACTCAATGAAAGCATTTCTTTGTACTGAGCTCCCCCTAGTGGTGGCTGCAGGAAAATGCTATGGCTCTATGTCGGGAAGACGTTCAGATGGGCCCCATAGTTGTGGCATAATTTGCCTCTATAGTGAGTACTACACTGAAACAGATCACATAACAGATTGTTACAGCTGCAGATGGATTGATCAGTCAATACAAAATGGACTAGAAACAGATAAAATGTACTTACTTTATCACTATCTTCTGGAAAAGTTACTGCATATAAAAAAAAGTTAGGAATCATAACAAATGTAAGCGGCACATATCCTAAATAAAATACAAGGGTAAATATTACTGGCTATTCACCAACCACCAATGGTTTCCATCGTTTGAAATATTCAGCAGTGCATCATGTTGTTGTTTTTTTTTTTTTTACAATAAAATAGCTACTATTACTAATGCATGAATAGTGCGAAATATATACAAAAGTGTTATACATATATATATATTTTATTTCATATTAGAAAGCAGCTGGTTGTTTCGGAGATGATCTTCTTCACACTGATGATGCCTTGGTAAGAAAACATGCCTTCACTTTAATCTTAAAATGTCTCCAAGTAATGTTTTATACACTATATCAAGATTTTAGGATAACTAAATACAATTCATTTAGACTTTTTTTTTATGCTTTTGGCCGTGTTCAGACAATTAGATTGCTAATTTTTAGTGTGGATTCCACGCCAAGAAACTGCAGAAAAGTACAGTACAACGCTTGTCACTGACCATGGACACGCAAGAGGTGCATTGACTTCAATGAGCTTGGAGCGCAATTGCGTTCTGTAAAATGGCATTTCCTATTTTTTTTTGCGGTTCAGGCTCCGAGCAATACATGGACTATGAAAACCACAGTCGTGTGCATTGGCTCATAGGATAGAATGTGTTCTTTACTATCCATAATTGCTACTCCGCAATTGCGGATGGAAAATGGTGGCAAATGCATGGTCATTTGCATGAGGCCTGTTCATGAATTTAGATGTGATCGATAATAGCTGGATCCTGCAAGATACAGTTTCTGTGTATCCAGGATACATAGAAGCTGTTTATCAAAAAGTAATTTTTTATTTTTTTTAATAAAACCCAATTTAAAAGTTGTTAAAAACAAAATATTAATTTATTTTAAAAAAAGTGCCTTTAAAGTTTTACATAGCCTTTAACATAAAATTTTGATTTAAAAAATAAGTCTTTTTCTGAGAATACATTCTCTTTATTTCTGTCAATTTAAGCTATAATTTGAATCATTTCATAAGTCCAGGAATACTATTAATAGCTGTTCTTAAGTAATTTGCATTGTTTTTAGCCTAAAAAAATCTACACATTTCTCATCTTTTTGATTTTTGCTTCCTTGTGTCACCCTTGGTGTTGCCGTTAATCTGTGCTGCTGGGGTTGGGGCCCTGAGCAGAATCAGTCTCTTTCCCCCTCTGGCAGGTGACAATATAACCTCTTCTTACGTTCCCTGCAGATTGGTAACATGGGATGTAGAGTAGTGAAGATATACTGTATGACATCCACTCCCTTAGAAACCAATGAAAATATAATAAAATAAAGGGGGAAAAAAGGCATGTGCATGGTTTATATCAGCTGTCATGATGATATACTGCCATTTTAGGGTTAGTACAGTTAGATTAATTTTTAGACATTTTTGTGGGGTTTAGGATATAAAAAAACAAATCCACCACTGTTTTTTTTAAATTATTCCATGTACTGTGCAGTATAAATAATATGTTAACTTTATTATATAAGTCGTCACAAGGCTGGTAGTACAATAGGTTTGTTTTGTTTTTTCACTTTTCTAAAAATATATATATTTTTATAAAATAAGGGTTTATGTTTTGGGGGTTAAATATATATATAGCTTATGGAATAAAGTTCACCACTTGATTTTTTTCCCCTTGAGATCCTGGAGTGTTGCCTATTTATTTATATTCTATTACGAAGGATATAGCCTTTATCCGAAGGCTGGCACCCACATTTATTCTTTTTACATGGTGCTGCTCTTGATATTCTTTTTTTTGTATATATATATATATATATATATATATATATATATATATATATATATATATATATTTTATTTAATTTTTTTTAATTATTATTTTTTAATTAACCTTAATTTAATTCTTAATCCCTCTAGGGGACTTGAAATTGCGATCAGTTTATCACTTAGTATTTTGTACATAGAACTCTTAGTATTCCATAGCATTATTCTCTGTTAGTGTATCGCTGACAGGCAGCCTATTAGGCCATGCCTCTGGCAGATCTGGGGGCTTTTGTTAGCCCGCTTCATCTGTAAAGCTTTTTAGATGCCATGGTTGCTTTTGACTGCAGTTTCTAAGGGGTCAAACAGCCGACATAAGAAGTTTCTCAGATACCAGCCATTATAACGAGAGCATAGCTGTCAGGCTCCTGCTATTGGTTGCGTGAGTACAGCTTCTGTGCCTGTGTGATCCCCTGATATACATGTATGTCATTGAGCGCTTAGAGGTTAAAAATATCCTACTATTTGTGTCTATAGCTGCTATGATTTAGCTATCGGTGTGTCCATGACAGACAATAAATAAACCCCGTACCCTAATCCTGCCGTCATACTCCCTTCTATTTGCCCTCTGCTTCCTGTTAATCTACCAAATGCGATGTATGTTAGAAAGACATAGGGGAAAGATAGAAGCCATTCAACTAACATGACACGTGTTACAGGAAAATCTACTTGAAGATACTGCCACAGATCTTAGGGATTTACTGGATCATGTCCTTGACGCGCTGCAGGTAAATATTTCTCACATTTTTCTACGTGCAAAGATCTTCAGAATAAACTTGTATTTGTTTTTCTGTTTGTTAATTACCTATTTTTCTTCTTATGGGTAAAATGATTTGTATAATTTGGTGGGAAGAGGCGGTATGTCCTATTTTCCGCTGTTTTCCTTGTGTAGCATTTAGAGGCGTGAAGGAGGGTGCAGGTCATTTGGTTTTTGGAGTGGGGTAAGGGAAAATTTGCAGCATAGGAAAAAAGAAATACATTTACTAAAACATAACTTTTAATAAGGTATAAAACAAAAATATTTAATTTACCATTAGCAATTCTGAAGTGTATTGCATCTAAATTGATGTCACTGAGAGAAATGAGCGCGTTCTTTAATGATGTAAAGAGGAAAGTGGTTTAGTACCGTCAAACTTTACATTATATTCTAAAGTGATAATGGAAAAATATTACATTATCAGTCGCTTATAAAGACATCTGAGCAGGGGTGTTTACACAGGTCCTTAGAAGTAGGCCAATAATGCACGGGGACATATCCGCTGTTCGTATTTCACCCTGCAGTGGATCTACAAATGTCTGTGTGTGGCAGTGTAGTGGATGGGGCTTCTATAGTGTTAAGCAGCATTGGGAGGTAGGAAGATTACCTGGTGGTAAGTGAGGGGCGGGAAGCGACTGACAGGAGTTGGGCTTCCTAGTTCACATATTGGCCCTTTTTCTTGTCCACCATTGATTCCTAGAACAGACAGATACAGATACTGACCACGAATGGAGTAGTAGTAAAAGAGAAAGCGCTTAGAGGTTTCCGCCACTCTCATGAATGACCAGTTCTCCACAGATGATCAGAACTGAGAGGGTCCTGGCAGTCAGATCTCAACCAATGTGTCTTATCAAGTCTTTATTTAACCTTTCCATTTAACTACTTACCGGAGGAACATATTCATTTTCAGCCAACATCAAGAGGTTTCTCCTCACTCATGCAGCTGGGATACTTCTGTGTTCAATAACTTGTTCAGAATTATTTGGTAGAGTAATTAGATTTAACATTATTGTTAACTGTGCATACATTAAAACAATAAAAAGAATTATTTCTCTACATATTCTTTATTGAATAATAAACTGTACTAAACAAGATACCATGTAACCATATGATTTAATTACAGAATCTTATTGCAAATTCATCACTTTTGACTAAACTTGGATGTGATTTGGTAAGTGTTAAGATATAGAGTTTGCCACCATTTCAAAGCTATTTTCTGCTAGATTTATTTATTTGTTATCCCTTACCATCACTTTAACTGACCCATTGAAGATAAGGCCCTGTTCACATCTGCGTCGGGCCATTCCATTGTTCTACTCCATCAGAGGAGCAAAACAAGGGAATACCGTTGCAGTTCCGTTGCACCCTGGTCACAACCGGCGGCCGATGTGACGAATTGGCTTTAATGGGTTCCATTGACTTTTCGCCGTGGTGGAAGGGGTTTTACCGGAAACAATAGCGCAGCATGCTACGCTATTGTTTCTAGTACTCTCTGCTGGATCTGTGATGAGGGCCCCTAACGGAGCCTCCAACGAAGATGTGAACAGGCCCTTACATGATATTGCATATAGTATACACACCAGGGGGAAGTAGAGTATGCTAAATATGAAAAATACTTAAAGATGTAGTGTAACAAATGGTGCGATGAAGCATTTTTATTGTATCCTATATGTAATTCATCTTTAAATGGAGCAGTAGCAGCATTATCAGTAAATGGAGTGAGTGAATGTATCACAATCTTGTGCAACTTCCTTATGAATAAATTGACAACTGAGTAATACGAGTTAGGGGATGTGTCCCTACACAGACTGGCACCATCCAGTCAGCGCTGACAGTGTGGGACTGTGTAGGAATACATCGCTTTCACAAGTTCAATGGTAACACCTAATTGTAAATGTATTCATAAATCTTTAGAAGGAATAACAGATGAAGAATACAATGCAGAGTTCTAAGAAAAGATTCTCTGGAACTGTTTTTTCATGGGGAATACAAATATTTACCAAAAAAGCCAATAATTTAAATGCATAATGTAAAAAGTTCCGCTGTGTGAAATGACTAGTATTAACTATTTTATTATCTTTGATTTGTTTTAAACAAACATTTAGTCCAGGCAGTTTTTCATGTCAACAATTTGTCTTATTTTAATTCAGATCAGTATTCTTAAAGGAAAAGTTCCTGTCATTAATCTTGGTGGTGCCCTGGGCTAACTCAAGAACTAATCCTAGCTATCAAAGAAACATGGTAAATTGTGATAAAACATGTGATTTAACATTAAAATAATCCACAATCTGTCAGAAGAAACGTTTTACCTCATTGATTGTAGTTTCCTACACCATAACTCACATTTATTAGAAGGTAGCATTATTATACAGTACAGTAGTAGTAAATCTTTTGGCAGTGTCTTCCATAATACTTTATATACATAATACATAATACTTTTAATATAAAGCTCAAACTATTCTGATTTGTACTTACTTAGAGCATATTCACAGATTTGTTGCAGAAATTTATCGGGCTGTCCCATTTTCCAACCTGCATTAGCAAAATGAAAGTAGTAATTATGTTATTCACAATGAACAGCACAATTGTTGTATCTCTTCCAATATGTTCAACTATGAATAATGAAAGAAAAAAAAAAAAGGGAAACATGCTTGCAGTGTTTGTCAGTCTGCAGAATTTTTCACAGCTTCTAAACGAAAAAAAACTTTAGTCGGTTAAATCTTGCAGATAACACAGATGTTAAATTGCCTATACGCATTAGGTAAATGTGAGCCAAAACTGCCGATTTCGGCAAGATCGGCCGCTTATCCAATGTGTACAGAGGTCATCAGACTTTCCCTCAATTGCAGATTTCGAGGGAGAGAAAGACCATAAATGTTGTATTTCAACATGCCCGATCCTTTGTTCCCACAGGAAATAAGCCACAACCAGAGTTGACTGGCCATGGCTTATTCTCTTCTCCCCATTGAAAACACACGCACACTCAGTTGACTGTTCATGTGTATTTGTTGTGTTCATTGAAGGTCGCTCCTGTCATATACATAGAAATATTATAGGTTTTTCCCCCACTTACTCCTTATTTTAATTTTCAAGACATACCAGGCAATGTTATTATAAGGAGTAAAGAAAATAAAATAATGGAACTTCTCTTTCTTAATAGTTTATACGGTACTTCAAGCATGTGTGTATTATGTCAAATCTACATATTTAATTTATACTTTACTTATCTATTTTTTCTAGGGGCATTCAACACAAGTAGTAGAATAGAAGAAAGCATGAAATAAAAAAATAAAAAAATAAAAAAATACAATAACTTTTTGATTTTCTTGATGATCAACAAAACTGTTTCTAATAACTGTTATGTTTTATAAAATCAATAAATCATTTTGAAATCTAGTAATACATGTGTTGTTTTATAAATCTGTACTGACAGTGTCGGACTGAGGTTCCTTGGTGCCACGAGAGGAATGATTCTGATAATCCACCCTCCATCTATGCAGAATATGTCTATAGCCTCTTGTATTTGCATTATAATCGTTCTTGTTTTCATTGCACATACAGAATAAATCCTACGTAAGGTTAAATAAGTTACTTAGAAATCAGGGGTAGGCAACCTTAGCGAGGTGGGGATATATTGTTGAAATTTGGGATGGTCTTGAGATTTACTTAGTACTGAGTTATGACCGGACCATAAGAGGCATGGTGTGAAAGTAATCAGGGACGTTGTTAGAGTCTTAAAAGTCACTGTCCCTGGATGATCAGACAGTCACAGGCAAAATAAGCAACGATTACATTCAGTGACTCACAGATGTCTTTTACTGATTGTAGATGTTCTCTTCCCTCATCTTCTACATTTGGCCAAGACCGCCATGACCGCTTCTCCCTGCCAGACTTGTCTATGCCAAGTTTGCTGTCCAGACTTCTTAGGTTTTGCCCTCTTCCATCATCTTTCACACCTTCTCAAAGCAAACTCCTCATCTTGGTGCTCTAACAGTGTCATCCTACTGTTACCTGTAAAACTGTGCCTGGTATGCTGCCCAGAGCCCCCAAATGCAGTACCGCAGAGAAAAGTGACATAACTCTAGTCCCCTCAAAAATAATACTGCCATACAGATAGTCCCCAAAAATAATACTGCCACATACATAGTGGTCCCCAAAATATCTGTGAACAGATAGGGCCCCTGACAGTAGTTACTACAACAAATGGCACCTCAGAAAATAATTGTGTACAGATAGTGTACGACAGTATTAGTGCTCCCAACAATAATCCTGCTAAGTTGATAGTGCCCCAACAGTAATATTGCCACACAGTGCCAACCAAAAATTATTGTGCTCAGCAGATATTGCACAAATCAGAAGGCCCCGTAGTGCCTAGATGTTTTTACCCAGCAGTAAATACCCACATAGTGTCCAACAAACTAATTGTGCCAACGAGAGTGCCCCCATAGTTCCAAACAGAGTGCCTCAGCAGTGAGATTGCCAATATTGTCCGCCAAAATAACTGTGCCAAGTAGCCAACTATAGTGCTTCCATAGTGCCCTCAACATTAATAGTGCCCACATGTGTTTTCGCAAAGTGCCCCAAGAACAGGGCCTAACCCTGCGCAGAAAAATAAGTAAAAACGAAAAATACTCACCTAACACAGTTCCCATGTCGTACATAGTGGTACAACCTAAAGGCCTCTCCCGATCAGTAGCCTGAGCAGTCTGGGGGACCACGCAGGCACACAAGGTCTGCCGCAATTTTAGTTGTGTCTGGGAAGAAAATAACGTATATAGCGCCACATGGTGCAAGATAAACCTGATAGGTAGGTTAATTACTAGTGGTGGTAAGTTATAGCACTCACCTAAAGAAGTTTGTACTGGCAGGTACAACCTAGGGATGTAGGCAGTAGTAAAAATAGGTTGCAGCTTTCAATATCCAGAAACCGGCATCAATTGTATTGTGCCGCGAAAAAAGCCATTTAAAAGAGTATATCTTTTTTAGAAAAAAATATATATTAAAAATGGATATAGGAAAGTGCTACACAAAGGAGTAATAATAGGTGGATTTATTTTGCAAAGAAGGGCAACGCGTTTCAATGCAGAACCTGCGTCTTCATCAGGCCAAAAATATTTGCTTGACAAAAAAATATATAGGCTTGACAAAGATCCCATAGAGACGGATCGAAACGTTGCCTGCCTGGGGTGAATAAACACACCACTTTTTGTGCTGCCTCTTAATTTTTTGGGGGATTTCACTAACAAGGGTTCCTAGCCTCAACCTAGGAGGCCTGCACCCACTGCTGTCGCTGTGCTGCTTTATTCTTTTTCTCATTATATATATATATATATTCGTCCAATAAGAGACAGCACTCCAATTTGTGATAGAAAAAACGGCTTTTTATTAGCCCCTGTGCGACGTTTCGGCTCTTTACATGGAGCCTTTCTCAATGCTTGAGAAAGGCTCCATGTAAAGAGCCGAAACGTCGCACAGGGGAAAATAAAAAGCCGTTTTTTCTATCACAAATTGGAGTGCTGTCTCTTATTGGACGAATATTGAGGATTTGGGAGCAGTGATCGGGCTCCTGGGACGTGCACCCACCTGTATTCCTGACTGGTGCTGCTGGATGGTGGACATTCTATATATATATATATATATATATATATATATATATATATATATATATATATAGATATATCCATCTATCTATATATATATATATAGATATATCTATCTATATATCTATCTATCTATATATATATATGTATATATAGATATATCTATCTATCTATCTATCTATCTATCTATCTATCTATCTATCTATCTATCTATCTATTTATCTATATATATATATATATATATATATATATATATATAGCCTTTAGAAAACTTCTCACTCTGGTGTAGTGTAGGAAGTGTGAGGATGGTTGTCCATACTTACTTTGCATATCAGTAAAATGCATAAGATTTCTCCTATTGTCTATCATATCTTTTGGTGTCCATATACCACTATTATCAGGTTTCTTGCATTTTTATATATTTTATTAGATTCAGAACTGGTTAGGCATAGATCTTTATATTTGTTTAAATGAACCCCTTCCCACCGCGGCCATTTTTCATATTTTCACTTTTGTTTTTTCCTCCCCACATTCCAAAACCCATAACTTTTTTATTTTTCCGTCGATATACTCATATGAGGGCTTGTTTTTTGCAGGATGAGTAGTACATTTTTACGGCACCATTTATTGTACAATATAATGTAGTGGGAAACTGGAAAAATCTGAACCAGAAAGGGCGAGAACTGCATTGGATACATTATGCAGCCAAAACATATCATTTTTAGTAGGTGAATTTTACCAAAAATTGTCGAAGGTAGCTCAATACACTTTTTTAATGCCTATCTATTAATAATTGCGTTATGGCTGTAACTATATATTTTTTCATGGTTCTCTATTTTTATTTCTAAATAGTTGCTCTCACTAGGTGCTATATATATATGTGTAAGTTTGTATTCCTATCTAAATTAGCATCTTTAGCCAACACCAGTACCTCTGACTTTGATTTGTTGATTTTTATATCCAGATATTTTACTATTGAGTTAGAGTGGTCATTATGTTTTTACTACTATCTTAAATATTGTTTAGATACATCAACAAATCATCAGCAAATGGGACAATTCAACTTCCTGACTCCCTATTCCAATTACCTCAATTTTTGGTTTACTTTATATAGTTAATGACAGTGCTTCAATGGCCATATAAAATAAAAGGTAAAAGAGGGGACAAAGAGCACGCCTGGTACCTCTGCTCTACCTAAAGGGATCAGAGAGAGAGAGAGAGAGAGAGACAGAAATGCAAACTCTAGTCATCAGTTTACTAGAAGAAAAAAGAGGAATGATCCAGCGCTGTATGAAGGTAAAAGGGAAGCTCCGTTCCCACTTTTATTGATGCAAAATAGTATTAAAATTGAAAGGAGACGCAGTCTCAAGGTGGTTATAGAGCTGGCAGATGCCCAAACCTACGCGTTTCGAACACTGAGGGTGTTCTTATTCATGGAAGAAATACCATTCTCCATTCTCTTTTTTGATCAGTTTACTGTTTATCCTCTTTAGAAACCTCTCAAAAGCACCTTCCAATCTAAAGAGCCAGTCCCAAAGTTTTTCGAGTTTTTTTTTACTTCAAATGATGATTATTTTGATTTTGATAATGATTATTGATGCCCTTTTTATATATACAATATAGAGTAGCTGCATAATAAATTAGAAAATACACAGATTCCAAAATATTGCATTATCAATGTATACAGAGAGCCATTAATTAAGAATTGCATATAAAGTTACATGTCAAAAATAGATGGTTTTGGTGCATGTATCAATGATATAGACTCTGTAAACAGCGAGCATTGTAAATGTGCAATTGGGGGAATACATAGAGGGGAAAGAGGTAGGATAGAAAGGAAATAGAAACAAGAGCAGAACATAGTTGAGAGTTCAATATTATAACGTATAGAGGGACCACCATATAACCTCATCTAGGTGGATGGTTTATACAAGATAAACATTTAGGTCTTTATAATCCGGCCAAGGTTGCCAGGTGTGTAATAATTTGCGATGACGTTACTCCTGCCAGCTTGTCACTTCGTCTAATCTACTGGTTTTATGAACCTTTCCTATTCATTGCCTAATAGTAGGTGGAGAGTGTTGTAACCAGAAAAGTGGGATTAAACATTTCGCTGCTGCTATTAAGTGTGTGGCGAAATTAGATTTTAGAGGCCTGAAATCCAAAGTGGGTAAAGCCAGTGCTATCAGCTCAAGCGTCAAAACCATCTTAGTGCAACATATCTTATTTCTTAGAGATTCTACATTGTTCCATGGCCCTCCTGTAATACAGGTTTATATATTATTCCAGTATGGTTAAATAAGTGGGCATTGCCACCATATATGAGATAAGCTATCAACACACAATTTAGATGAACAACCCATATGGTTTTGTACCTTCTTGTGAGCAGTTTATAATAATTTTACTGAAGTTTAATGCAACGTGAAAAACCAGGAGAGCATGGCAGAATCCATGATCTCTCCTGTTCTGTAAATCGCTGGCCTGCTCTGCCTCCCAAGAGAGAAAATAGGAGGACACAGAAGCTTCTCTACTGAGTACTAAGTGGGAATAGATATACAACAGTTTGTACCTAATACTTCAGTTAGTCACAAATAGTTTTACAACCAGTCAAGTACACTTACAGCTTTGTAATATTTTACAAAGCCAGTGCAAAAATGTTTTGCATGAGACTGTTAAAGAAAATTAGGCGGGATTCACACGACCGGGTCGTTCCCGAGCCCGAGTGTCGGCCGGTAAAATCGGCCATTTTGCCCGGCCGGTTTGCATAAAGTTATGCATCCGTTCCGGGCCGGGCAGATCCGGACAGTGACATCAGCGGCAGCTCCTGAAGGGGAATCCCCATGTGTTCAGGGATTCCGCTTCAGGAGTTTCCCCTGATGTCACTGCCCAGATATGGACAGAGACATCAAGCGCTCTGTCCAGGAGCGGAATCCCCGAAAACACGGGGATTCCGCTCCTTCAAGGAGCTAAAGTGCGGCTAGCACATAGCAGAGCGGGGAGATACCTCCCTGCTCTGCTATAGTGGCGTCGCTGCAGTAGTAGCAGCCGCAGCAGCAGCAGCAGCTGCTGCTACTACTACTAGCGGCGCCATCGAAGGTGTCGCCGAGCCAGGGTGCTTTTAACAAAACCGGGGTCAGAATGGCATCAACTCCTCCTCCTCACATGCACTCTGCGCTGTGAGGAGGAGGAGATAGAGCGCAAGCGCCGGGAAACCCGGCCATCACTCGGAACACATTCCGGTGATGGCCGTGTAATACCCGGCCCCATAGACTTGTATGGGAGCCGGGCGGCCGGGTGCCCGGGCAAAGATAGAGCATGTCCTATTTTTTGACGCCCGGATTTTCCGGCCGTCAAAAAATCGGTCGTGTGAATAGCCCCATTAGGGGTCTATCATTCCTAATGCAACCGGGTGCCGGCCGATTTATGAACGGCCGGCACCCGGCCGGGAAACCCTGCCGTGTGAATGAGGCCTTAAGATTATAAGGAAACATCAGAGACTGGACCATGGACTGTGTGGGGGCAGAGTTGTCAAGTAATAGGTCAGCTATGGCTTTGCAGGCTAATAAAGCCCATATATCATTTTGTGGATTAGGACAAATTGACACAAAATGGAGTAGCAAAGAAGCAGGCAACAGAGAGGAATATAGTTGGGTGGCTTGTGCCGATGTTTTGTAGGAATACCATGCTGATAATGTGCCCTTAACTAGGGGATTTGCTGTCATCACTATCTCGCTCAGATGAGGTAGCCTCAATGTTCACAGTACGGCTTTACCCAAATGAAAAGTTTGCAAGTCCACACACCAGGTCATCTTGTCTGGGGAAGCCGAATCTAACCATCTTTGCAGATGGATTGCTCTATAATAAAGTTTGACACTTGGAAGTCCAAAACCTCCCCTAACTTTCTTTTGCAAAAGTAATTTATAAGACAATCTTGGTCTCCTTTGCCTACAAAGAAAGCAGGAAAGTAGTTGGTTTACCCCAACAAAACTGGATTGGAATCATAATCATAATATATATAAAAACACAGGCAACATGTATGTCTGTAGTAAATTCTTCACTCCATCCAGGAGAGATAATGGAGCCGGTTACCCGCTACTTGTGTTTTTTTGTGACAAAGGTTGAATGATTTGTAGAGAACATCTAAATGTCTGAGAAGTTGTATACCCACTTATCGTATAGAATATTTGGGCCATGAGAAGGGTGAGTTCAGTTCGAGTTAAGATGCTTCACTAGTTGGTAAGGAAATATTCAATATTTCATATATATTATAGTTGATCTTGAAGTTCTCTATATTCTGATACAATGTCCAACACCCTTGGCACAGCCTGATGTGGCTTTGTGAGCATTAATAGCAGATCGTCTGCAAAAGTGGCTGCAAGGTGGGTATGGGACTCTACGTCTAGGCCTTGTATAACAGTATAAGTCCTCAGTTTCTGTAGAAGCATGTCCAAGATCAAAATATGGAGATGAGGTGAAAGGGCTCACCCCTGTCGTGTTCCATTGGTGATGGAAAAGGGGAAAAGGTAGGGGGACAAAGTTCCATTAACCTTAAAGGCTATGTAAACATTTGAACACATTTTTTTTTTTATAATAAAACAACTTACTATAGGATCTTAAACAACTGTTTCATTGGTTTTCATTTGAAAAAAATATATATACTTTTGGAGATACTGCTTCTCTGTTTCCAGAATAAAGAAAATCTTTATTTCAAAAAGTAAAAAAAAAAAACAATTGAAAAGTTAAAATCATAGGTTAAAGGTTACCATATAAAGAGAATATTGCATCTACAAATTGTTTTGGGAAGTTAAACTTGAAAAGAGAGCATCACATATAATCCCAAACTACTCTCTCAAAGGCCTTCTTGGCATCTTGCCGAGAAGAACCAGTGGGGTATTAGATGAAACAAAATGGATGGCGTTCAACAATCTCATACCATTGTGTCTCCCTTCCCTTCTTCCCACAAACCCCACTTGATCAGGGTGGATCAATTTAGGTAAGTACGTGCTATTGTGTTAGGATAGGAGTTCAACCTAAATTTGTAGATAATTGTTTAGTAAGTAAATCGATCTCGAACACAAAGTCACATCCTTGCCTTCTTTTGGGAAGATTGTTATATGTGCTTCTAAGGACTGCTTAGGAAAAGGAGTTTCCTGCATCAAAGTGTTGCAGGTGTGAGTAAGATAAGGCAGTAGAATGTCCTGAAATATTCTGTAGTGAGCAATCATGAAACCGTCAGGACCTGGGCTCTTCCCTTGCGTGAATGTCAAAGGTACCTTCTTAGATGTTTGCAGGAGATTCTCTGACTCATCTGTAGTAAGTAAAGGTACTTAAATAGAGTTAAGAAATTTTATGATTTTCGCGTCTCTTTGCAGGGAAGGCTTGTGGGATGTAGGATCCGTAAGATTGTAAAGGGAAAAATAATAAGCAGTAAATGCCTTAGCTATATCTGTTGTTACAGAATGCAAGGAGCCTCGAGGTCCATTAATCTGTAGAATAAAGGTTTTGTCACACCTCTTTTTTAGAATTGCAGATATGAGTTTCCCACCTTTATCACCATGTGCATAAATCTTTTATTTCTAATATAAAAGGTTCCTATCTAACTTTTGGTTCAAAATATTTTTCAGTTTGTCCCTCAGGGCTATCAAGTCATTGAACGCTGCTTGTGCAGAGGAATGTTTTTGAAGTTTCTCTAGAGAAGAGATTTTGGTCAATAAAGAAATAATTTCTTTGTTCCTATCTTTTTGGAGCCTAGAGTGGTAAACTAGCACCATATGAAAACTTTATGAGCTTCCCAAACAGTTGTAGATGGCACCTCTCAGGAGACATTTTAACTAAATACATCTACAGCTGTCACGATAAGGCACCTACAGTACATGGGCCGCATTATCTAAGAGGTTGACAATTCAGCACTAAACAGGCGAGTGATCGGAGATCGTGATAAGAGCTATCGAAGACCATTTTACTACTGTGGGTAAGCTATCATGAAAAAAAAGGTAGTCCAGTCTCTGGTGCGACCTGTGATCTACGGTGTAAAACGTAAAATCTTACTGAGATGGGTGGAATGCCTGCAATGAATCATCTAAACGTAATTCTTCTAGGTGCTTTTTTTAATCTTACTTAATGCTGGAAGGGAAGAGAGTTTCTTATATGAAACCACAAGGGGGTTCAGAGTGGCATTAAAGTCTTCCCCTAAAATAAGTGGGCCCTCTGCAAATGTTTTACATTTATCTAGCATTCAGACTAACCAAACAGACTGACAGGCAGGGCCGGCTTCAGGTTTATGTGGGCCCTTAGGCGACACAGACTTAGTGGGCACCTTTGCGGGGAACGCAAAGGTGCCACACAGCACCACTCCCTGGTAGGGCCACACAGGCCCCTACCTGGTAGTGCCACAACCACCCCTCCCAGGTAGTGCCACACAGCCCCCCTCCCAGGTAGTGCTGCACAGCCCCCACCTCCCATGTAGCGCCACACAGCCCCCCTAGATAGTGCCACACTGCCCTCTCCTCCCAGGTAGTGCCACACAGCCCGCTCCGCCCTGGTAGTGCCACACAGTGCCCCTCCCTGGTAGTGCCGCACAGCCACCCTCCCTGGTAGTGCCACACAGCCACCCTCCCTGGTAGTTCACACCACCCCCTCCCTGTAGGTAGCGCCTTTGGGGTTCCCTCTAGGAGTAGAATACCCAGCCAGAGCATTGCCAATGCCCTGGCTGGGTATTCCGCTTCAGGAGAAGCCCCTGACGTCACTGTCCATATATGGACAGTGCTGTCAGGGGCAACCCCAGAGCCATTGTCCCGGGCAGAGCACTACTAGCACTCTGCCTGGGACTCCTACTCTGCTCCTGACATCACTGTCCATATATGGATAGTGATGTCCGGAGCAGAGCTGAAGTCCCGGGCAGAGCACTAGTAAAGGCTCTGCTCCTGTACTCCGGCTCTAGGGAAGCCGCTGACAACACTGTCTAGATATGGCTAGTGATGTAAGGGGCAACCCCAGAGCCAAAGTCCCAGGTAGAGCGCTACTAGCACCCTGCCTGGAACGCATTCTCTCCTCTTGACATCACTGTCCATATATGGACAGTGATGCCGTGATGATGGCAGCATAAGCAACCGGCGGCCGAGTGGGCCCCCCAATGGTAGTGGGCACCGGCACTTACCCGGATTCGCCGGGTGCTGTTGCCGGCCCTGCTGAAAGGAGTTGGGAGCGTAAAGATTAGCCAATGTATATACTGCAGCACCAATCTTACCTTTGAAATAGAGAGCTCTGCCATCACTAGAATAATGTTGGGCTAAGGGGTTAAATGTGATGTCCTTATGAAATACTATTCTTGCTCCTCGAGAGGCAGAGCAAGAATGAAAACATTGAGAAAAGGTATGAACCGACAGTTTTGGAACTTAAATGTGTTTCTTGTAGGAATATAATGGCAAATTTATCCTTTTTTTTTTTTAACAAAGTTAAACGTTAATTGCACTTCTGAGGGGAGTTTACACCCTTTACATTATATGACACAAATTTAACTGAGGCCATAATAAATGAATTGGCAATGAAACTTACCTTCTGGGGGTGCCTGACTGGTCAATGCAGACTCTCTAGATGAAAGGAGAAGGAAAAGATGGGGAAAGGGAAAGGAGGGCAAGGAAAAATCACATACAACATAACATAAATACAAAGCAAACTTTTCCTCTTGTGAGATGTAGAATTTGGAGGTATACTCCTTTCATCAAGTTACCTCCAAGTGGGCCAGAGAAAGGCTAATGTACAGCAAGAATGGGAGGGGCAGAAACTGCGACAACTCCTTAGCCAGTACATGGCGCAGAGCCAAGCTAAAAAAAAGCATAATTAACAATGGCATAGCAAAGAAGTTAGTCTGTGAAAGCCATTGGAGCAAGAGGGATAGGCCAAATCAAATAATAAAATGCCAAGAGCTGTAAATAGTACTACACCCTATGCAACAAACATAAATTGCAAGGTCACACAACTACTAAGTTTACATATCCCACCACGGTACTTAAATGGGTTTAGTAGCTAGCTGCAAAGAAATAGCTAGAGGTTAGCCTATGGTCAGTAAAGGCTACTGTATGAAACAAGCACCCAAGGTTTACACAGAAAAAAATCATCAATATCAGTGAACCTGATGATGACAAACGTGAGAAGGACCATTCGGTCCTGAAAGACTTACCTTGTTAGGAAAGGGTATGTCGAAATCCGAGAAAACATACAAAACATTGGCCTTCACATTAAGTGAATTTAAAAGGTGAAATCTCCAGAACCTGTAAAAAAAAAACACAAACCCCCCTGTGCACTATGTGATGTAAACTAACCAATGACAGCTTAGAGCCATCACCGCTAAGTTAAATAACACTTGTAAGGGGCGCAGGATCACCTGAGATGTGCAGAATTTTGCAGCATCTCCAGTGCGTGCGCCACTAAAAATACCCAGTGCGGGGACTACTTCAGATACAAAGGAATCCCTGTGCTAGGACTCATTAGCGGTCATTCACCTACTTTTAAAAGTAGGTGAATGATCGCTAGAAACCAGGTAAGGCCCTGTTCACGTCTGTGTTCGGCATTCTGTTATTCTGCTCCATCAGAGAAGCAGAACATCGAAAATGACATAACTGCAGGCTCCGTTGAACAACGGAGTCAACTGGAGCCTGACGGAACCCATTGACTTTAATGGGTTCTATCAGGGTGTGGGTGGTTTTATCGGAAACAATAGAGCAGCATGCTGCGCTATTGTGTCTGGTATTTTCAGTGGAATCTGTGATGGATGCCACTAACAAAGCCTCCAACGCAGATGTTAATTAGGCATGGGAGTGTTAAACGTTTACCCCGGGGAGCTCTTGACATCACTGTCCATATATGCTGAAAGACGTCCGGACCAGCGGTGCGCTCGTACAAGAGTAGGTCAAGTATGCTGTTACTATAGTATCAGTGGCCCGTGTAGTTTATTTCATAGACCCCAGTTACTATAGTAACTGTGAATAGATGTGTTGCGGGGGCCATGGGCCACCTTGCCTCGGGCCCGGTCGCAATTGCAACCGCTGCGATCAATATAGCTATGCCACTAATAGCGCACTGAGTGCTGCGTGTCTACTGCATAGGATTCAGGTAGGCCCTTGAATCAGATATTTTTCCTCCTGCTTCTGTTCTCTTGGTCTTCCAAGAGTCTGAAGCCCCTATTTAAATGGGTTTCCTAATGTTGGAGCTTGTTGCTTAGTGTATCATTAATTAATGAAAATTAATGGAGTCGGTAACCACCAACTCCAGATGTTCCCACGTGGTGTCCTTTATGTCGGACATATGTTTTTGATTCCCAATTGGACTTTAGTGCCTGTAAAATAGTTTTTTAAAGAAAGGAACACGATATTGGTGCACTCTCAGTAACTTGAAGTTGCTAAAACTGCTCTGGTCTCATTGTCATTCTCCGAAACGTCTTCCTGTCCAGAGTCAGACGCATGATGCTGCGCAATTTTAATAGGCAGCGCTGGGCTGTTAGTCGTTTTGCTTCTCAGGAATTTATCAAGGTCCGCTTGTCCTTTTTGACTTGTCAAAGTACTCGGGGGCTCCCTAGACTTACTGTAGCCGATCTTCACCATCTGGTTACAGAATGCCATTATATCATTGTGGATAAGCGCTACATGTGTGAGGAGCTACAGAGTCAAGTGTCCATCACACTCAGTGGTCAGGCTTCACACAGGCAAAACGTAAGTTTTTAATTGGAATCATTTGAAAATAAAAAATGCTCCTGTGTCTACATATTGCTGTTACATACTTGGATTCTGGTGTTCTTTGGATTTCGACTAATGTGTCCAGTGCCAGTAGCCGAGTGGATCATCTTGTACACGAACAGTGGAGTGGCTTGCTATTGACCGCAGCTTCTAAGGTGATAAGCAGCCGGCATCAGAAGTTTCTCTGAACCTGGGAACAGGGTTGTCAGCCACTGTCAGACCCCTGCTGTTGATTACGTGAATACAGATTTAGTGCCTCGTTTAAACCCCTGACAGACATGTACATCATGGAGCGCTAAGGGGTTAACAATATCCTATTATTTTGTGCCTATAGATGCTAGGTTTTAGCTATCTATGTGTCTTCATGCCGGAGAATAAACAAACCCTGTAGCCTAACCCTGCAGTCATACTCCTTTCCATTTGTCCTCTGATTTCCACCATGTTCATGGAATTTTATTCTGACTTTCCAATTTGTTCTGAACGTACAATTACCTACAGGGGCAGGGGCGTAGCTAGGTGGGGCAGGCAGGGCATGTGTTGAAACCATTCGCCGCTACCCCCTTCCGCACTATAGGCGATGAATGGCCGGGTAGATTCCGTGCATGGCCATTCAGCACCTTTCAACGACTCAAGCAGCGCAATTAGTTCTTTGCACCGCTTGCGTCGTTGAAACGCGCTGATGGACAGGGCAAGTCATAGTGCCCTGCCAATCAGTGCCTTTTATAGACGCAAGCGGCGCGATGACGTCATCGCGCCGCTAACATCATTCAACCGCAGCACGCCTGGTCAGAAGAAAGCAATCCTGCATTGCCACTGGACGGCGCGGGAACGGAATTAAGGTAAGAATGTAAAGTTTTTTTTAATTTCTTTTTTAAATTCTAATAAAAATGAGTGACAATGTCTACAGGGGGGATTTATCTACAGGGGGCTATATACAGGGGTGGGCTATATGTGGAGCATTATAGGGGGAGCTATATGTGAGGCACTATATACAGGGGTGGGCTATACGTGAACACTATATACAGGGGCGGGCTATATGCGGACACTATAGGGGGAGATATATGCAGGGCACTATCTACAGGGGTGGGCTATATGTTGGAAACTATATACAGGGGTGGGCAATATGTGGAGCACTATCTACAGGGGGGCTATATATGGGGCACTATCTACAAGGGGGCTACATGTGGGGCACTATTTTCAGAGGGGGCTATATGTGGGGCACTATATACAGGGGGGCTATATGTAGGGCAATTTCTACAGGGGTGGCTATATGTGGGCACTATCTACAGGGGTGGCTATATGTTGGACACTATATATAGGGGTGGTCTATATGTGGAGCACTATCTACAGGGGGCTATATGTGGGGCACTATCTACAGGGGGGGCTACATGTGGGGCACTGTTTTCAGAGGGGGCTATATTTGGGGCACTATATACAGGGGGGCTATATGTAGTGCAATATCTACAGGGGTGGCTATATGTGGGCACTATCTACAGGGGTGGTTATATATGGGACACTATCTACAGGGGGTGTATGTGGGGCACTATCTACAGGGGCTTTATGGGGGTCACTATCTACAGGGGGATCTAAGTAGGGGGCACTATCTACAGGGGGCACAGTGTGTGTGTGTGTGTGTGTGTGTGTGGGGGGGGGGGGGAATAGTGTATGGTGCTATTATAATTAGAGGTGCAGTGTATGGTGCTATTATAGTTAGGGGCACAGTGTCTGGCGTCATGAGAACTTTATCTTTGTTTATAGGTGCAGAAATATTTGAAAAGTGAGAAGCTGAAGACATCTGAGTTGCAAACTGCAGAAATGGACTATGGCCGGGAGAACTAGTCATAGAGGTCTTGACCGGATGGAGTAGAAAAGAGAAAAAGAACAACTAGATTCTGACATCACCTGAGTCACTTAATGTAAATGTTTATTCTGCCTCTAATCAGCACTGTAGTCACTGTATGATCTGCCATGACATGATGGGTGGTATGATTTTCTTTGTGAAAACGTATCTCCCAGCATATCCTTACCATTGTTCGGGTCATGATGTCAGCTGTATACAAGTTATTGTATACCTATGCGGCAGGGGTTGCACTAAATTGAGCTGTATTTGTGCTGGTGTTGTATTTATGTAATGAGCTTTGTTCTGGTGATGTATATATGTACTGAGCTTAGTTCTGGTGCTGTATTTATGTATTGTGCTTGGTACTGATGCTGTATTTATGTGCTGAGCTTTGTTCTGGTACTGTATTAATGAATTGAGCTTTGTTCTGGTGCTGTATTTATGTACTGAGCTTGGTTCTGGTAATGTATATATGTATTGGGCTTGGTTCTGGTGCTATATATATGTACTGAGCTTGGTTCTGGTACTTTATTTATGTAAAGAGCTTTGTTCTGGTGTTGTATTTATGTACTGAGCTTTGTTCTGGTGCTGTATATATGTACTAAGCGTTGTTCTGGTGCTATATTTATGTAATGTGCTTGGTTCTGCTGGTTTATTTACGTACTGAGCTTGGTTCTGAAACTGTATTTATGTACTGAGCTTGGTTCTGGTACTGTATGTAATGAGCTTGGTTCTGGTTCTGTATATATGTACTGATCTTGGTTATGGCACTGTATATATGTACTGAGTTATGTTCTGGTGCTGTATTTATATATTTATATTTATAAGAAAGAATTTATATTTTGGTCTCCTATTACATCTTGAGATAGGCAGTGAGCATGCGGTCTGGTTAAAGGCTATGTACATCTTTGACATAGTTTTTTTCTTCTTCTCCTTAATAAAATTGTGTATCAGTGTGATTGCTTCAACTTGCTTAACCTGTTGCCGACGCAAAAGACGAGAATGCTCATCCTGAGCGGCAGGTACTTCGCGCATTCTCGTCCTGTGTGACAGCCGTCTGTGCGCGCGATCGACAGCGGGGCAACGGCTGTAATACACAGCCACGGCCCCGCTCTGACAGCAGAGAGAAGAGAAACATCCTCTCTCCGCCGTTAACCCTTTGAATGCCGCGATGAAAACTGATCGCGGCGTTCAAGGAGAGGGGACTGCACTTTGAACGCATCACAGAAAATAACTGTGACGCGATCAAAGCCCATAACTTGTATGGCCAGACAGCCCAGGGTCCATTGAAGGACCCCAGGGCTGTCTGAACATGAAATAATATAGACATATTTGGTATCGCCACGACCGTAACAAGCTGTACAACAAATTTATAACATTATTTATGATGATCGGTGTATGGTATAAAAAAAAAATATTAAAACATCAGCGGAACTGCTTTTTTTCTACATTTTTGCCAAATTTAAATTTTATATAAATTAAACGATAATGTATTTGTACCTAAAAATGGTACCTACATAAAGTACAACTTGTCCCGCAAAAAAACAAAGTCTCACACAACTACGTCGTACAAAAAATTAAAAACTTATGAGCGTCAGGATGCAAAGAGGGAAATAGGAAAAAATTGTTCTGTCCTCAAGGCCAAAATTGGCCATGTCCTTAAGGGGTTAAAGGGGTTGTCCACCTTTGAAAAAGAATTGTGCAATACATTATACAAATGTAATGATGCATTGTAATGTCCCCCAAGACATTACTTGTAAATGTATTTTATGACATTTTTGCACTTTTAGGCACTGTCACTTTAAAATAACAAATGTGAAGCTACAATGCACTGTGTTACAGCCTATGCAGGAGTGGCTTAAACTGGGAAGTTTCCAGAAGGTGGGAGGAGCTCAGGACATAGAGGGGGTCCAGTGGCAGTTAGTGGCAGTTTCAGTCAGAGTTAGAAAGTGTTAGTAGTTAGAGTCGGTTGGAGAGGAGCAGAGTGGTACCTGGGTACATCCATCTTGGATCCAGAGACAGGCTGCCTTCATCATCAGGCCATAGTAAAGCTCGCAGGAAGAAAGAAACAGCCTTAAGAGAAGGAAATCTTCTGACATCTATTGAGAGTAACAGGAATCCATTCTGTGGACAGTGAGCAGTGTCACCTTATCACATGTTTACTACCCTTACTGATAGGCTGAGAGCCATTACAGAGGAGCAGAAAGCTGCATTCATGGACAGATATCTTATCGTCCCACTGAATTGACAAGGGTAGGAAGCCACAAGGAGAGCAGAGAAAGAGAGGGTCCCCCGCTCCTGCATCTGGCGCTTCATCCGATTATAAGGATTGAGTCTATAGTAAGAAATGTGCCTCCATATCATATGGAAGAATGTAACCGCCATTTTATGTGGAAGACTTAAGTAAAATTGTGCCGCCAGCAAGCCTGTTAAACTGCCACTCTTCATCCTCCTGTCTTCTTTTGCACCCATAACACCAAGGACACCCCAAAACACCATCAGGACAGGAGCAGACACAGGGAGTGTCCCGGGGGAAATGTGTAGAGGTCTTCCTCTACGGAGTTGTGTCACGTGACCCTGCCAACATCATAAATCTTCTCTTCCGCTGTCTGTTCTTGATTTTGTACTTCCGGATGAGCTCCTCTTCCGGTCTTCTGATCAAACAGTGCATCATCCGTGATTTCCCTGTCATGGGCTCTTCCGATCGATGTCTTCGTGAACTTGCACCTTTCAATTTTTTTTTATGAATCACGCATGCGCAGTAAAAATAAAATGTATTGCGCTTGCGCATTAAATTTTGATTTATTGTGCCTGCGCATACAAAGCAATAAATCAACTTTGAAGGCGAAATAAATTAGATTTTACTGCGCAGGCACAATAAATGAACTTTTAATGTGCAGGCGCAATACATTTTATTTTTACTGCGCATGCGTGATTCATAAAAAAAATTTGAAACGCGTAAGCGCAAGTTCATGAAGACGTTGATCGGAAGAGTCCACAACAGGGACGTCATGGATTACGCACCATTCGAGCAGAAGACCGGAAGAGGAGCCCGTCCGGAAGTACAGAATGAAAAAGAACAGACAGCGGAAGAGAAGATTTACGATGCTGTCAGAGTCACGTGACACAACTCCGTAGTAGAAGACCTCTACACCTTTGAAAAGGTAAGTCTATTACAAAGATACTTCATTACATATGTATAATGTATTGCACAATTGTTTTTTAAAGGTGGACAACCCCTTTAATACATTTTATTAAAAATTTTTTTACTTTTTGAGATACAGCTGCTTTGTGTTCTGTATATGGAGCACTGTATTTTGTGCTGAATCCTGTGTTCATTAGGTCCGCGGGACTGACGGGTTCAGTGTCTCTGACACTCATGATCGAGCTGTTAACAATCACATCTAAGTGCATAACTTAGATATCATTGGTTACAAGTGGATCTTACGTGTAGGAGATACGCAGGACCTGCTGTCACTGAATCCGTCAGTCCCACGAACCTGATGGATTCAGAACTTAGAAAACGATACAGCTGCTCAATTTTATAAGAAAGAAAAAAAAAGGTCTATATAGCCTTAAAAGCCTATGCAATATATACTGAACATATTGAGCACTAGTTACTTTAATGAAAACTAATGTGAAGAGCAGAAAAAACGTTCCCTCTAGAAGAGTCACTCTCATCATCTATAAGATCTATATCTTCACACAGAACATATCAAGTGGTGGAAGATGGATGACTGTTTAATGTTCCCCATGTTATTTACTTTTTATTATAGGCTTCTTTCATTTTGGATAATGACTGTTAGACTGCCAGATTATGAAATGATGAGTTGTTTGCTCTGCTCAGAGGCGTAGCTCAGTAGCTAGGTTCTCCAGCACCCGGGGCAAAGATTCAGTTTGGCGCCCCCCCCCCCCCAACCTCTTTCCCGACATCTCCTTCCCCCTCGCCGTGTTTGTTTTCTCTACCAATCAATGACGTGTCATTTATTTTCCACATTTCTTTTTATGTAACTCGAGCATAAAAACATTTGTACATTTTACAAGCAATATAGTTCTCTACACAACACCAGAACCAAGCTCAGTACATAAATACAGCCCCAGAACCAAGCTCATTACATAAATACAACACCAGCACAAATACAGCTCAATTTAGTGTAACCCCTGCCGTATAGGTATGTACGGCGTAAAACTACAGCTCCCAGCATGGCCCGAACAATGGTAAGGATATGCTGGGAGATGCTGTTTCACAAAAAATATCATAATCATACCACCCATCATCTCGCTGCAGATCATACAGTGACTACAGTGCTGATTAGAGGCAGAATAAACATTTACATTAAGTGACTCACCGGTGACGTCTCAGATTCTAGTTCTTTTTCTCCATCCGGTCCAGACCTCTATGATGACTTCTCCCGGTCACAGCCAATTTCTGCAGTTTGCCGCTCAGATGTCTTCAGCTTCTCACTTTTCCAACATTTCTACACCTATAAATAAAGATAAAGTTCCCATTATACCACACACTACGCCCCTAAATATAATAGCGCCATACACTGCACCTCTAATTATAATAGCACCATACACCATGTCCCACACACACACCATGCCACCTGTAGATAGAGCCCCCTCTAGATAGTGCCCCCATATAGCCCATCCCTGTATATAGTGTCCCATAAATCGCTCCCCCTATGGTGCTCCACAGATAGCCCATCCCTGTATATAGCCCCCTGTAGATATAGCCCACCCCTGTAGATATAGCCCACCCTGTAGATAGTGCTCCACATATAGTCCACCCCTGTATATAGTGC
Organism: Rhinoderma darwinii; assembly: GCF_050947455.1. Lineage (NCBI taxonomy): Eukaryota > Metazoa > Chordata > Amphibia > Anura > Rhinodermatidae > Rhinoderma > Rhinoderma darwinii. Next base: position 34,145,220 of record NC_134693.1, read on the forward strand.
TCCACATATAGTCCACCCCTGTATATAGTGCTCAACATATAGTCCACCCCTGTATATAGTGCTCCACAGATAGCCCACCCCTGTATATAGTGCTCCACCGATTGCCCACTCCTGTATATAGCCCCCCTGTAGATATAGCCCACCCCTGTATATAGTGCTCCATAGATAGCCCACCCCTGTATATAACCCCCCTGTAGCTATAGCCCACCCCTGTATATAGTGCTCCATAGATTGCCCACCCCTGTATATAGTGCTCCACAGATAGCCCACCCCTGTATATAGCCCCCTGTAGATATAGCCCACCACTGTATATAGTGCTCCATACATAGCCTACCTCTGTATATAGCCCCCTGTAGATATAGCCCACCCCTGTATATAGTGCTCCATAGATAGCCCACCCCTGTATATAGCCCCCCTGTAGATATAGCCCACCACTGTATATAGTGCTCCATAGATAGCCCAACCCTGTATATAGTGCTCCACAGATTGCCCACCCCTGTATATAGCCCCCCTGTAGATATAGCCCACCCCTGTATATAGTGCTCCATAGATAGCCCACCCTTGTATATAACCCCCTGTAGATATAGCCCACCCCTGTACATAGTGCTCCATAGATAGCCCACCCCTGTATATTGTGCTCCATAGATAGCCCACCCCTGTATATAGTGCTCCACAGATAGCCCACCCCTGTATATAGCCCCCTGTAGATATAGCCCACCACTGTATATAGTGCTCCATATATAGCCCACCCCTGCATATAGCCCCCCCTGTAGATATAGCCCACCCCTGTATATAGTACTCCATAGATAGCCCACCCCTGTATATAGCCCCCCTGTAGATATAGCCCACCCCTGTATATAGCTCCCCTGTAGATATAGTCCACCCCTGTATATGGTGCTATATAGATAGCCCAACCCAGTATATAGCCCCCCTGTAGATAAAGCCCCCCTGTAGATAAAGACCCCCTGTAGATAAAGCCGCCCTTGTAGATAAAGCCCCCCGTAGATAAAGTCCCCCACGTAGATAAAGCCCCCATAGATAAAGCCCCCCTGTAGATAAAGCCCCTCTGTAGATAAAGCCCCCCTGTAGATAAAGCCCCCCGTAGATAAATTCCCCCGTAGATAAAGCCCCCCCCCATAGATAAAGCCCCCCCCCCCCGTGGATAAAGCCCCCCCTGTAGATAAAGCCCCTCCTGTAGATAAAGCCCCCCCATAGATAAAGCCTCCCTGTAGGCATGCAACAGGGTCACATTTTGTCTTCACTATTATAAGGTAACATAGAACATAACGTCTGATGCCTCTATTTGGTAGGATTTAAATGATTTTGATGAGTTTTCACACCAGTTATGCCCACTTCAGATGTTACTATTAATGCACATGAATGACAATCTTTTAAAATTCATATTTCTCTATGGAGAAATTATAAAAGCAAGAGTTCTACTAAGAGTCCTGTGCAGTAATAGAAATATGGGGAAGCAGAATGACTGATTTAAAAACATATAAGTTAGGCTATGTAACAGCTATGGGGTATGTGGACCCCGTCATAGCAGAGTAGCAGCTGGCCAAACGACAGTCAATGAAAGTCTATAGAACTTGAGTACCTGTATAGAAGTTCTTAGAGGAGTGCATTGAGGTTTGTACAACTAAAGAAGTATATGTAGATTAGATGGGCCTCATCACAAGAAGGTATTACTCCATGGTGCCGAGCAGGAGCAGGGAACAGAAGAAGAACAACAGTGTATGTGGTTCCTCCGATGCTTGCTGCAGTTTGTGTATGCAGCTATTAGGACACAAGAAAATAACTAGGGAGAGCTACCACTGGCACCGATGAAAGTTGACTGCACACTAAAAAACAAACGATTTTTAACTCGTTTATATTGCAAAATTACTTAACTTAACATGTTTTGTCCCTATATTCCTAATATTTATATATATATATATATATATTTTAAAAAAAAACATTATATTATATCTGTCTCCCCTCCCTGCCCACTTCCTTTATTTTTTTTTGTCCGTTTTTCACTTAAAATGACTTAGAACAATTCTTAAATGCATTTATCCAGGTTTTCCCTTGGACCAAAATATGACAGATAGAAAGTTATGGGGTAGAAACATTATTGTGTTTTATTAATGTTTACATTTAATGTAGGATGTGAAATGTTGGCAAATGTTGAATGTTTTCTTAACTATACCAATAAAGTTGATTAAAATTGTTCTTACATCAAAGTTGCCGGTATATGGGACACTTGCCAATGTGCGCAGTGCCATCTTGCGTGATTAATGATGTCACCCATTTTCTCACTATAAAGGAAGGACATTGACTGGTGCCATTCATGCCTTGAGCTCAACAATCTGCACAATGAAGATCATCATATTCTTTGTCCTGGCTGGTCTCAGCCTCGCTACAGGTATGTAGATACGATATATTAGATTATAACATACTGTTGAATATTTTGTATATTTTACATATAAGCAGATAGAGCTGACTTGTTGCTTCTGTTTTTTGCTTTGTGTGGAAAGACTTTGGATGTGAGCCAGATCTGGTTTCAGATCGTCAGTGCGTGATACAAGCGGTACAGGTAAGATTCGTGAAGTGAAAAGTGTCCGTAATTAATTTCACAATGAAACTTTTACACAAACATCTACAATAATTAATATTAATGTTTTTTTTTTATTCAAGCATAAATAATTTATGGAAAATAACAACTATGTACTGTTTACTATGTAGATGGTGATGAGTATTATTGTATCTAGGTGGCCACAATAGTTTAGTTCTCATATTATTGTAAATGCTCATCTAATTTTATATGTTCCACATAAATATGTTCATAAGATCTGATCATATACTTATGAACAACATTTTGCCGATATTGACTGATAATTCGAATTGTCTTTTCTTAACTAGAATGTTCCAGATTTACTGAAAAAACTTCAGGAATTTTTGTGTGAATATAAGGATAATGTAAGTATATTATATTGTGTCACTCTCTAATGACAATAAAAAAGCATAATGACAAGGTTTGCAGTGTTCTCATTCGCATTCAGAGCCTCTGTAGTGCTTTGGTCATCCTCTCTGCTATTTTTGATGGCAAGTATGGGGCAGTCTGTAGCGCTATTCTTACTGCAAAAATACCTGAACACTAACAGACACTTAAAAATCTCCTGTATCTTTTTAATAACGGATTTAGCATAGCTGTTATGGCTCTATTATAAATAGAAGTCATGACTCTAGTGTGAACAGAGCCTAATAAAAGAAAAAGAAGCAGCCTCTTCCTACCGTGTATTGTACTATTTCTCAAGAACACACGTAGGACTCGTTGTCTCCTCTTCTCCTAATCGGTAGATTAATCAGAGAAGAAAGTATGGAGGATAAACGTCCTGTATTCCTGCTGACAATCCTCTATGTATTTCTCCTATAGTCAATGCTGTAAAATACTAATGTTTAGTCTAGATGAAACTCTTATACAATTGTAGAAGGGAAGGAAGAAGGAGAAATAAAACTCAACCTCAAATTCTCCAGCTCTACAAATCTGAATCCTATTACTACGAGAATGAATGACAACTTATAATCACATTGTAAATCCTAAATTAGTAAGTGTGAAACGTAAACCCCTAATTTTTTTTATAGGCCCCCTTATATTTTACTTTAAAACATAGAAATACATGACTTTACCTAGATTTTAAGTCAGCTTAAAGGGGGTTTCTGGTTTTATGTAAATAATTGTAATTGTGTATTTTTCTATTATATTTTATATTTTAATTTCTTTACTTATTTGCATTTATTGCTCATATTCAGAGACTAAAAACTTAGCCCTATCATGTGCTGCACAGACCAGTACAAGTGAATATCTCAGGATGAGCAGTAATAAGGATTACATAGGCAGATTGCTCACAGAAGCACTGTATAGTTATATGTATGTATACAAAGACACGGACGTTCATACAGCGCAGTCCTCAAGATCTCATCTCTAGGACCAAACTGATACAGAGAGCCCATTACAAAGTTTAACAATTCTCTATGCTTAAAGTAATAAACCCAATCACTAAGTCTGGATTCACACATCGCGTATTTGTTGCAGATTTTGATGCAGATATTTGAGCCAAAGTCAGAAGTGGTTTCAAAACGAATTGGAAACAAAGAAAAAAAATATACTTCTTGATCCACTTCTGGCTTTGGTTAGAAAATCTGCATTAAAATCGGTAAGAAAATCTGCAACAAATACGCTATGTCTGAATCCAGCCATATTCAGCATCAACCTTAATCAGTTGATAATTTGATTTTCCATTCACTTCATTATAATTACTTTGTCAATTGTTATTCCACAGATTGAAAACAATGAAGAAAATTATAAGAAATTTGCCGGTGAATTTATAAAGACACTGGTAAGAAATATATCTGTCTGTTGTCCAGTGTCCAGGTATGGTGTTCTCACATCAATGACAATGGGACAGATTTACTATTGGTGTTGCGCCAGAATTCTGGCCTAAGTTGCACCTTCCTTTTAGCGCAAATTATTTTAGACAAGTTAATCAATGAAAGACGCAGAAAAGAACCAATGTTTGTGAATCATCTGACAACGGGGCAGGAAATTAGCTAACTTTTCCAGTGAGTTCTCAGAATAAGCTGATATATGTGTACATGAGGAATAACATTATTTCTGGCCATTATATGACTTGCATGTGGCATTATTTAGCAGTTTTTTTCTCCTCAGTCTCTATCTCTAATTCTCAGTTGTCTCAAAGCTAGTGGACGGAGTCTAACTGCTATTATGTATTCTATACACTGCACACATAGAAGAGGAGAATCCTGCTCCCCCATCTGTATCTAACACGCGCACACGCACGCACGGACGCACGCACTCACAAAAGCTACAGCAGCATGGAGGAGATTATGCAGGAGTAATGAGAAGTGTAGCTGAGAATACTGCACTGGGGTGAGATTTACATCTTATCAGCAGCATCACTGTGTGTTTTCTATCTGCTCCTGCTTCCTCCCCCTGCTCACCCCCCCCCCCCTCCGTAGACTTACATTACACCTAGTAGCAGTAACTTCACATAGAATTTGCATGGATAAAACAACAAAACTTAACGGTAAGTAAATTGCAAAGATGTTTTTTTATCAGATGTACTTGTAGATCAGCATAGGTTGTTTGAAAAGTTAGTGTCCATTTAAGATGTGCCAATTTGCACCAACATTTTTGTGCAAAGTAAGCCAGCCAAGAGGGGGTATAACGTAAGGCCACATGCAAATGTCCGTGCAGTTTTTACAGTCAGTAAATACTGCACGGACACTGACGTGGAGTGTCGACGCATTTGTGGAACTTGCTCACAGTAATAAGTATAGGAGCACGATCCATAAATGCGAAAAATGTCCTATTTTTTTTGTGGCTCATTCTTACGGCCCAGAAACACACCCGTAAATATATGCGAAGGTGTCAGTATTTTATCTGCAATTACGGATATGTGTATCGGGCCTTACACTGAAGTGTGTAAAGATGCACCAAATTTATCATACAGCATAAGCCACTGTAATAAATTGTTCACATCTAGTGCTAACTCTATGCTGTCAGTATTTGAGTCAGTGTCAGTACATCGACCCCAATATTTACCCTTTAAGAGTTTAAAAATATAACAAAACATGATAGATCTCGTTTGGTCCCATAATATATTTATACATAGTAATAGGGTCTACCCTAAACTTTTCTAAAACGGAATAACCCTATTGTCTGTAATTGTTCTTAGTAATTCACCTATTCTTTTAATTGTTTTTAAGTCTTTTCCATTTGTGTTATATATTTCTTAAAAATCTGATATCTGCAACTGCACGCAATATTCCATGCATGGTGTGAGTAACGAATGGTCCAGTTCTGCTGCAAGCGCTGGTAGGGCAGCTGCGAAACATTTAAATGCCCTGTGGCTGTTCTGCTGTACAGGGCCGTCTTTAGGTTGGATGGCGCCCTGTGCGGTACTCTTTATTGCTGTCCTCCACAAACCCAAAAATTAACTACAAATATCTAGGCACGCACATACTGGAACATATTTACTGTACAGACATAGAGGTACATATTTAGACATACATGCAAATATATACACTACCGTTCAAAAGTTTGGGGTGACCCAGACAATTTTGTGTTTTCCATGAAAACTCACACTTATATTTATCAAATGAGTTGCAAAATGACTAGAAAATATAGTCAAGACATTGACAAGGTTAGAAATAATGATTTTTATTTGAAATAATAATTTTCTCCTTCAAACTTTGCTTTCGTCAAAGAATGCTCCATTTGCAGCAATTACAGCATTGCAGACCTTTGGCATTCTAGCTGTTAGTCTGCTGAGGTAATCGGGAGAAATTTCACCCCATGCTTCCAGAAGCCCCTCCCACAAGTTGGATTGGCTTGATGGGCACTTCTTGCGTACCATACGGTCAAGCTGCTCGCACAACAGCTCTATGGGGTTGAGATCTGGTGACTGCGCTGGCCACTCCATTACAGATAGAATACCAGCTGCCTGCTTCTTCCCTAAATAGTTCTTGCATAATTTGGAGGTGTGCTTTGGGTCATTGTTCTGTTCTAGGATGAAATTGGCTCCAATCAAGCGCTGTCCACAGGGTATGGCATGGCGTTGAAAAATCCCTTTTACCTTGTACAAATCTCCCAATTTAGCAGCACCAAAGCAACCCCAGACCATCACATTACCTCCGCCATGCTTGACAGATGGCGTCAGGCACTCTTCCAGCATCTTTTCAGTTGTTCTGCGTCTCACAAATGTGTGATCCAAACACCTCAAACTTCGATTTGTCTGTCCATAACACTTTTTTACAATCTTCCTCTGTCCAATGTCTGTGTGCTTTTGCCCATATTAATCTTTTCCTTTTATTAGCCAGTCTCAGATATGGCTTTTTCTTTGCCACTCTGCCCTGAAGGCCAGCATCCCGGAGTCGCCTCTTCACTGTAGACGTTGACACTGGCGTTTTGTGGGTACTATTTAATGTAG